>NW_027206048.1:600000-835855 GCF_024711535.1 Dipodomys merriami | reverse complement strand
TTATTAAAAAAATTAGTTCTGGCTCTAATCCTAGCTCAGGAGGCTGAGATCTGAGGTTAATTGAAAGCCACACCAGACAGGTTATTTTTGATAAACAACTCAGAAAGCTGGAAGTAGTGCTGTAGCTCCAAGTGTATATCCGCTATCCTTGAGAACAAAGAGCCTCAGGGATAGCTCCCGGGTCAAGCTCCAGGATCTGAAAAAAAAAAAAATTACTACTGGGTACTGCAATCCTAGCTATTTAGGAGAATGAAATCTGATGATTATGGTGGGAAGCCAGCTCAGATAAGAGTGTCTGTGAGACTTTTATCTCCAATTAACCACCAAAAAGCTGGAAGTTGTGCTGTGGTTCAAATAATGCAGTGCTAGACTTGAGCACAAAAGCTACGCCCCCAGGCCTTGAGTTCAAGCCCTAGGACCAACACAAACACACACACACACACACACACACACACACACACACACACACACACACACACACACACAGAGCTGTGCTGGCATGAGCTCTTCAGTCTTTTCTCCTTATGAGATTTTTTTCATTAATATTTACACAATATTTTATTATTTTCATTCAGGTGAAATCTTTCCTTAATTCTCTGAGTGGAGAAGAATTAGAGGCTCTAATATTTGAATTAGAACAACTCAGAAGCATTTTCCCTAGCAGAATTTTATGAGGAAGAGGAAGAAGAGAAAAAAGGTAATATGAAAATTCAGAATCGGAGTGGGAAGATGCAATGTATTTATTATTACTAGAGTATTTATTATTACTAGGGTATTTATTATTATTATTAATATTATTACTAGATTATTTATTATTACTAGAGTAATTTGTGTGTTTGTGTGTGTGCACGCACAATGCCTGTGCTGGTCCTGGGGCTTGAACTCAAGGTCTGCTTGCTGTCCCTGACCTTCTTTGCTTAAAGTTAGACCTTTAAGGACTTGAGCCACACCTCTACTTCCAGCTTATTTTTTGTGATTAGAGATAGGAGTCTCATGGAGTTTTCTTCCTAGGCTGGCTTCCAACTGTGATCCCGAGATCTCAGCTGCCTGAGTAGCAGTCTGACAAGGATAGCCACTGGCACCCTGCATCTCTCTCTTTTTTGCAGTGAGAATTTTCATGTAGAATTCTTTTTGCAACTTTCCCCCATCTAGGTGTTCAGACACGTCAGCCTCTTGCTTATGTCTTCTTTTTTTGTTCCCTGTCAGACTCCTCTTAGCATCCCTCATACTGATATTGTTCATACACCCCTGCCAGTGATTACAGTTAAAGATTGCTCTTTTCAGAGTTTGTCCTCAGTTTGGCTGATGTTTCTTTATATCTCTGGATACTTCATCTGTGCCTTGTGACTTGTGGGATCCTTAATCCCATCTTGAATTGAGGCAGAAAAGGTGGTAGTACCTAAAACATGAGTGACAATCTTCCCCCTCCCTGCCTCCACAATTTAAAGCCTGTATCTCTTAGAAAATATGAATGTTGAAGCTGCTCATTTTTTATAGTAATTAGGTAATGTGGCAGTTAGTATAAAATGTAATTTCTGGACAAATGAATCTTAAGGTTGTTTTATTTTAACATTTAATTAGATATATTTCTAAGACATATTATCTGCTAATTGGCTATTTTAAGAAAGTGGAATCCAATGAATTCAGTTTTGTCTTATTTTTTTAAGCTGGTCCTAGGACTTGAACTCAGGGCTTGGATGTTGCCCTAAGCTTTTTTGCTCATGGGTAGTGCTCTACCACTTGAACCACTGCACCACTTCTGGCTTCTTCTGAATAGTTCATTGGAGATAAGAATCTCACAGACTTTTCTGCCTGGGCTGGCTTTGAACCATGATCCTTAGATCTTAATTTCCTGAGTAGCTAGGATTACAAGCATGAGCCACCAGTGCCTAGCCCATTTGTAGTGTTTAAATGAACTATTTACTTTGCCATGGAATGACATTTTCACTCTGAAGTATACAAGTGGTCATAGAGACTAGAATTTTATTTGGTGAACATTTCTTAAAAGTGAATGAAATGAGCCTTTACCACGAGAAAAGCAACGATGTATGAGTCATGATACACATTGAAACTAAGTTTCAATTTTGTAGAATGTATTTATTGCTCTGTTGAGCTTTGTAGCTTCCCAGTGCTGTTTACAGACTATGCTGATGAAATCTGTGTTGATAATAACAGCTATATTCATTGATTTCAGGACAGTTGGTCAGCATTTGGAAGATTTGTGTGACTCAGTGTGAGTATTTTCCCATTATTTAATGTGTGATGTTAGCAAATCATGTACAGGCAAAAGAAAAGAAAAGACTAACTGATTTTAATTTAATACATCCAAGCAGAAAATCTTATGGTATAGCTTCAGGCTCATTGCTATGTATCTCATTACAACTAAATTTTAAGAGATGACCACTAGTTGAGTTTTAGTGTAATATTAAGGAGTATGCCAGCATTAGCTTTATTGATAATCTGAGAAGGCAACTAAAATACTTCTTCCTTTTCTAACTAAGTGACTTTGTAAGGTAGATTTTCTGCATATACTTGAAACAACATAACCCAACAGACAGTATAAAAGCAGATGAGAGAATACAGGTGTCTTTCATTAGGCTAAAGGATGAAGAGATTTATTAAAGATGTAAAACAATGGGACTATTCTGCTGAAATTTTACCTTTTTTGGAAAATACAGTTTTTTTTCAATAAGTGTATATTAATAAGTAGTGTTTCTTTTCTTTCTTTTTTTTTCTTTTTGGTGAGTTGTATGGAGTAAACTTTGGGCTTGGGTGCTGACCCTCAGCTCTTTAGCTCAGTGCTAGTATCCTACCACTTGAGCCACAGCACCACTTACAACTTTTTCTGCTTATGTGGTGCTCAGTAATTGAACTCAAGGCCTCATGCATACAAGACACTCTACCACTAAGCCACCTTCCCATCCCCAGTGTTTTTGTTCTTAAGTTTACAAAACTACCATAAGCACTTGAGTTCTAAATTTTCTTTTGTTTGGGTTGTGAAACTAGGACTCAATACCTGATGCTTTGCTCATTAGCTGAGTTCTACTTTTTAACATATCTGTCTGTTTCTCTCGTGTGTGTGTGTGCGTGCACATGCAAATGCATGTGTATCCCCTATTTTTTATTTAATTTATTTATTTTTGTGCCAGTCCTGGGGCTTGAATTCAGCACTTAGGCATTGATCCTGAGCTGTAGTCTACCACTTGAGTTATAGTTTTACTTCTGGGTTTTTTTTGTTTTGTTTTGTTTTGTTTTCTAAGTAGTTTATTGGAGATAAGAATCTCATTGACTTTCCTGCTCCAGCTAGCTTTTAATAGCAATCTATAGATCTCAGTCTCCTGAGTGTGTAGCTAGGATTACTGGTGACAGCCACCAGTTCCTGGCTCTACTAACATTTTTTTTTGTCGGTTGTGGGGCCTAAACTCTGGGTCTGGGCACTGTCCCTCAGCTCTTCAGCTCAAGGCTAGCGCTCTATCACTTGAGCCACAGTGCCACCTCTGGCTTTTTCTACTTATGTGGTGCCGAGGAATCGAACCCAGGACCTCATGTATGCAAGGTAAGCACTCTACCACTGAGCCACCTTACCTTTTTAATTAGCTCTTTGGGAGCTCTCAAAATTTAAGAGTATTAAGAGGTCCTGAGACTAGCATGTTTGAGAGCTGCCAGATGAAAATTTTCCAAATATTAGTGCTTTTAAAGATGGCTCTCTGTTTACTTCTTTGAACTGTCAGTGTGCTTGCCACTGATATCTCTAAACCTCATTTGATTTTTTTTTTTGTTGTTGTTGTTGGTTAATATTGTAAGGTCTGCTCCTGGATGGCGAGTAGACTCCACCCTCCTCACAGCAAAGTCTCCACCCAGTAACTGCATTACCTAGGCAACTGGGACACCTGGAAGAAGTCACATTTGCATCCACTGAGGTCATATCTGAATTTGATGTGGCCACACCTTTCTCTGCCCGTACCCTAGATAAGGCCTAGCCCAGGCCCAGACACTCTCTCTCTGCTCTCTCTCTGCTCTCTCTGCTCTTTTCTAGCTCTTTCCTCTCTCTTTCCTCTCTTTCCCAGCTCTCTCTCATTCCAAGGCCTTTCCCAGCCATGTGGAGTTCCAACCTTGCCTGGTCCCAGCAGGTCTACTATCCCTTACCTGAATAGCACGTGCATGGTGCTGTTCTTACTAGGCTATCTCTTTTTTTAAAACCTAACAAGTGAGATAAGTGTCCTATGGCTGTAACTACTCAGGAGGCTGAGATCTGAGGACCTCAGTTGGAAGCCAGCCCAGACAGAAAAGTCCTTGTGAGACTCTTATGTCCAATTAACCACTCAAAACCCAGAAGTGGTGCTATGGCACAAATGGTAGAGCACAAGGCTTGAGTACAAGAGGCCCAGGGACAGCACACAAGTCCTGAGTTCAAGCCCCACAACTGTCAAAAAATACAGAAAGGAAAAAAGTACTACCGGAAGCCAAGATGACTATCCAGACAGCTTGGTATTGGCATAAGAACAGACATCAGGACCAATGGAATAGAATTGAAATCCCAGAAATGAACCTACAGACCTATAGCCATCTAATCTTCGATAAGGAAGCTAAAACAATAGAATGGAAGAACGACAGCCTCTTCAGTAAATGGTGCTGGTAAAATTGGTTAACTACTTGTAGAAAACTAAAGCTAGATCCTTATATATCACCTTGCACCAGAATCAACTCCAAATGGGTCAAAGACCTCGAAGTCAAAGCAGACACTTTGAAAACATTACAGGATGGAATAGGAGAAACCCTAGGTCTCCTTGGCTCAGGCCGAAATTTTCTGAATAGAGACCCGGAAACACAACAAATCAAAGAAAGGTGGGACAAATGGGATTGCATGAAATTGCAGAGCTTCTGCATGGCAAAGGACATAGCTAGCAAGATCAATAGAAAGCCCACGGATTGGGAGAAGATCTTCACTAGCCATTGAACAGACAAGGGTCTCATATCTAAAATATACTTGGAACTCAAAAAATTAAATCCCCCAACAACAAATCTGCAAAGAAAAAACTGCCCAATAAACAAGTGGGCTAAAGACTTAAAGAGAAACTTCTCTGAAGAAGAAAGAAGGATGGCCAACAGACACATGAAGAAATGCTCAGCCTCCCTAGCCATAAAAGAATTGCAAACCAAAACAACATTGAGATACCACCTCACTCCAGTTAGAATGGCAAAAATCAAGAACTCTAACAACAACAGATGCTGGAGGGGATGTGGACAGAAAGGAACCTTACTTCATTGTTGGTGGGAATGTAAACTTGTTCAACCACTTTGGAAAGCAGTATGGAGGTTCCTCAAAAGACTTCAGATAGAACTCCCCTATGACCCAGCAATCCCATTTTTGGGCATTTACCCAAATGTTTACAAACAAGACCACACTAAAGCTACCAGCACAACTATGTTTATTGCAGCATTATTTACCATAGCTAAGATATGGAACCAACCCAGATGCCCCTCAGTAGATGAATGGATCAAGAAAATGTGGTATATATACACAATGGAATTCTATGCCTCCATCAGAAAGATGACATTGCCCCATTTGTTAGGAAATGGAAAAACGTGGAAAACATTATATTAAGTGAAGTAAGCCAGGCCCAAAGAAACATAGGTCCCATGGTTTCCCTTATTTGCAATATCTAGTATATATATATGAGTCAAGCGGAATAGGTCAGATAATGTGATGTTATGAAAATGAATCCTTAGATATGTATTTTAATGTTTTTTTCCTTTCATGCATTTGTTTCTAACGCATTTATAAGATTATCTCTTTGTAGCTTTGTATGTCCCTCCCCCACAGTATAACCCTGCTTTCACTATATTTGATGTCAGTATAACTTGTGTAGGAGATGGGAAAAAACAAGTCGTTTAAGGATACAGGTAGACCTGTTGCAACAATGAGAAGTACAAGTTGTCATGTGGAAAATGAGCTTTACAATGTTGGTGGGGGGGCAAGCCGGGAGGATTGGGTGGGCGGTTGCGGGGGGAGGCTGGGAAGGGATGTGTAATGTAAACAAAGAGGAGGCTGCAATGCTTGATAAGAAATGTACGCATTAACCTGCCCATGTAATTGTAACCCCTCTGTACAGTGTGTTCACAAAAAATAAAAATAAAATAAAAGAAAGAAAGAAAGAAAAAAAAAAGAAAGTTGAGAGCCAAGGTTCAAAGCCATCCTAGGCATGAAAATCAATGAGACGTTTTTCACCAATTAACCAGCAACAGGTGGGAAGCAGTAGAGCTCTACCCTTGAGTAAAACTCAAGTTTTAGCCCAGGAGCAGCATAAATGAAAAGAATTCTCATTTACTTTCCTGCCCAGGCTGGATTCAAACCACAAATGCTCAGATTTCAGCTATTTGAGGAGGTAGGATTATAGGTGTGAACCATATTTTTAAAATCTTGAATTGGCTCTAATATTTTTGTCCTTCTTTTCACTTAATTTATTATTCTTTTTCTCTTTTTCACAAGTTTGGGTCATCCAGCTTATTATTAGGGCTGGCCACTCTTTCTGGGTTTTTGTTTTGAAGTTTTTTTGTGGATTTTTGTCCCAACCTGCAGGATGTCAACGAGGGCGATGAACCTAAACGAGAAGGAATGAAGGGACAAGAGACATGAAGAATGACAGCAAGACAGGGATTCTGATCAAGCTGCAAATTTTTATTTTTCACACAGGGGTATTTATATGCTTGGAATAAGGAAGCTTTTAAATTGGCCATTAAGGAAGCTTTTTCATTGGCCATAGCAGCTGCAGGATGTTTGCGTAGGGCAGGGTGAAAGGGTGGTCATTAGCAGCTGCAGGATATTTGCATAAGGCAGGATGAAAGGGTCGGATTTCTGAGAGTGGTTCTGTAAACTCAGCCACAAGATGTTCCAGTGAGATAGTCAAGCCTATCTTCATGTTGAGAGACTCCTTTTGGCTCCCAACAGATTCTTTTTTTTTGAGCTTTTTATAGTACTTGAACTCCAGGCCTGGTCATTATTCCTAATTTTTTCTCAAGACTAGTAGGCTTCCCACCTCAAGACAGTTCAAATTGTGGCTCTTTATGTATTTTTCTTTCTTTCTGCATTTATTTTAGGTGATGCTCTTATGGCTTGTACTCAGGACTTGGGCATTTTTGCCGAGTTTTTGTTGTTGCTGTATTTTTTTTTCTTCATTGCTGGTCCAAGGGCTTGAACATAGGGCCTGAACTTTTGCTAGTCATAAAATCAGGGCAGAGCCACTGTGTCTGAGGTTTTTCCCTTTTCTTTCTCAAGACTAGCAGTCTCTATGGCTTGAGCCACAGATAAAGTTCTGGCTTTATTTATTTATTTATTTTCATTTTTGTTGCTAGGGCTTCAACTCATGACATGGCCACTCTTCTGAGGCTTGAAGTCAGGGCAGGGCCACTGTGAATGAAGCATTTTTTGTATTGTTTGTTCTCAAGGCTAGCATACTTTAACAGCTTGAGCAACAGCTGCATGAATGGCTTTGTTTATATAATGTTCTCTACCACCCCCACCAGGCAAAAGTTGTAAAGTTCATTTTTTGAAATAATTTCTTGTACATCTCATTGTTGCAATAGGTCTAGCTGTATCCCTATTTAAACAATTTGTTTTTTCCCTTCACCTTCACAAATTACGCCAACATCAAATACAGTGAAAATGGGGGAGTTATTTATTTATTTGGTTCTGGTCCTAGGGCTGGAACACAGGAAGTGGTGACTGTTCCTAAACCTGAAATCAGGGCAAGGTCACTGTGCTGGAGTCTCTCCCATGTCCTGAGCAAGGCTGGCAGGCTCTAAAACTTAAGCCACATTTTAACATCTGGCTTTGTAAAACAAATTTGGTGATTCATAAGGGATAAGTTTCTTATGGAGGAGCTGGGAAATGGCTCAGTGGTAAAGTGCTTGCCTTGAGCTGAAGAGCTAAGGGACACCATCCAGAGCTGGAGTTCAGGCCCCACAACCCATAAAACAGAAAAAAGAAAAGAAAAAAAAAGCTGAGTGCCAGTGGCTTACGCCTGTAATCCTAGCTACTCAGGAGGGTGAGATCTGAGGATTGCAGTTCAAAGCCAGACTGGGAAGGAAAGTCCATGAGACAATTATCTCCACTAAATCACCAGAAAACCAGAAGTGGCCCTGTGGCTCAAGTGGTAGAGCACTAGCCTTGAGCTGAAGAGCTTAGGGACAGTGTGCAGGCCGAGTTCAAGCCCCATGACCAACCCCAAAAAAAGAAAGATTCTCATGGGAAGACAGGGACATTAGCCAGGCTCTAAAATCAGAGGATGGTGGTTCAAAGCCAGCCAGGGCAGGAAAGTTGTTGAGACTCTCATCTCCAATTAATCACCAAGAGCTTGGAAGTAGAATAGTTCTAGTCTTGTGCAAAACAGCACAAGTTCAGGCCCCAGGACTAGCACACATAAAACCAAGTGTCATGGAGCTTCCTGCCCATGTTGACTATGAACCACAATCCTAAAATTTCAGCTTCCACAGTAGCTAGGATTATAGGCATGAGCCACTACTTAAAAATATTTCATTGACTTCTCTCTTCTTCTTCTTCTTTGTGTGTGTGTGTGTGTGTGTGTGTGTGTGTGTGTGTGTGTGTGTGTGTGTGTGTGTGTGTGTGTCCGTCCTGGTGCTGGTTCTAGACCCTTGAACTCTGGAGCCTAGCCACAGTCTCTGAATTTGTTTTTCTTTTATTTTTAATGCTGTTTCTAGGCTTTGTATTCAGGGCCTAGTCCTTGTCCCTGAGTCATTCTTTTGTTGCTGGTGGTGGTGGTCCTAGGGCTTGAACATAGGGCCTGGTCACTTCCTGGGTTTGAAACCAGGGCAGGGCCACTGTGTATGAGGGATTTTGTTGTTCATTTTCCCTCAAAGCAAGCAGTCTCTGTGGCTTGAGCCACACAGATCAACTTCTGGCTTCTTTTACTTTTTTGGCAGTTCATGGAAGATAAAAATCTCATAGAAGATAAGAGTACTGTATCAGCACCTGAAATCTGAGGATTGGGGTTGAAAGCCCAGGCAGGTAAGTCCATAAAACTTATCTCCATTTCATCCCCCAAAGAAAGGAAGTGGTAGAATGCTACCTTTAAGAAAAAAAAATTCTATTTCAACCCCTGGGTTCAACACCCACACCTGATACATACTCACAAATTCCTAAGGGACTTTTCTGCCTGGGTTGCCTTGGAACCCAGATCTTCAAGTTCTGTCTTTTGTGTAGCTTGAGCTCCAGGTATAAACCAGCAATTCTCTTGGCTTTTGTGCTCATCTTCCACTCTGATTTTTATTTGTGTATTTGTATTTAATTGATTAATTAGTAGTAGTCCTACCTGGGCCTGGTCACTGTTATTTTGCTTTTTCATTCAAGGCTGTTGCTTTACCACTTGATCCACAGCTCTACTTCTGGCATTTTTGCTGGTTAGTTGGAGATCAGAGCCTCATGGAATTTCCTGCCCAGGTGGGCTTTTAACCACCATCCTGAGATTTCATGCTCCTAACTGGCATTACATGTCAGCCACCAAAAAGTGCCTGGCTCACTCAATTTTAATATTTTTTTTTTGGTTGGTCATGGGGCTTGAACTCTGGGCCTGGGCGCTATCCCTCAGCTCTTCAGCTCAAGGCTAGTGCTGTACCACTTGAGCCACAGCGCCACTTCCGGCTTTTTTCTTTTTTGCTATATGGTGCTGAGGAATCAAACCCAGGGCCTCATGCATGCAAGGCAAGAGCTCTACCACTGAGCCACCATCCCAGCCCTCAATTTTAATATTCTTAATAGGCTCTTACAGTCTTTTTATTCACATGATGATGATGATGATGATGATGATGATGATGATGATGTGCTGGTCATAGGTTTGAAATCAGGGCATGGGTGCTGTCCATGATCTTCCAGTTGAGCCTCAGCTCAAGTCCTGGACTTTATTCCTTTTTGCTTCTTTCTTGGTGGTTAATTTGAGAGAATTGTCTCATAAAAAACCTTGGCACTACTCAGGAGGTTGAAATCTGAGGATTGTGGTTTCAAGCCAGTCCTGACAAGAAAATCCAAAACACCCTTTTCTTTTTCTTTTTGTTGTTGTTGTTGTAATGACAAAGGTGAGGTGCAGTGGAGTTGCAGTTTCATTAACAGGTAAAAAGGATGTTTGTTTTGGAGCAATAGCCTCCCAAAGTACACTGCCTCCTGACTAGGGATGGTCCACTGATGGTTAGAATGACTTGTCTTCCTTCTATGACCCTATTACCCTGGTAACCGATTGTTTACAAAGATGTGATCCTGACACCTTAGCAACATGAGAAGGGACAATATCATTCCTAGGTTGGGATGAAAACCAAGTGGATCCCCCCATTTGGTGTGCTGTCTCGCTCTGGGGGGCCAGGATGATAGTGCACCCTTCTGTGAAGAAGGAAAATGACTTGAACAATTCTGTACTCTTTGTTCATTTCTGACAGATGAGGGCTGTAGATATATTCATGGACTCATCTAGGGACAAGCAGGGAATTTTCTAGGATCTCCATTGTGTCTAGGAAGGAAGGGCCTCAGGTTTTGCTGCAGAGAGATGCATCCTACAGTGCGGTTGCAGCAGCCCTGGCTTGCTCCAATGCCAGTGATTTCCCAGATCAGCAATATACCTGGACCCAGGAAATGTCACCTTATGCAGATGAAATAACTCTCAGGACATCTGTCCTGATGACCACGGAAGCCTATGCCAGTGCAAGCGACGGTGACACAATGCTGCTCATGTGGCTAGGAGTATGGAAGTGGCACTGGTGTGGATTAGAGGTGTTGGGTAGCACACGTGGTGGATGCTTTCTGCTCTGCCCACCACATGACTAAAGGCAATGCTGGATTCTGTCTAATTTAACTGGGGTCTGGGGGACTGTGGATTTTCTGGGATGCCAAAGCTCCCAGGGGGACATAGGTTGAGCTGGACTAGGTGAAAGGGAGTGAAGGAAACCTCCAGAAAAAAGGAAGTCTTGATTCTCTTTAAAAGTTCCTTTAACGCTTAAATTTTAATCAAAATGGGAACTAAATGGAAAAAGTGATTCTAGATCTCAGTTTCCTGAATAGCTAGCATTACAGGTGTGACACTAGTACCCAGCTCACTCTTTTGTATCTATTGAGTTTATTAGGTTCTAGACACTGTAGCAAGGAAAAAAAGAAAAGCTTTGTTTTGAAGGTCTATGCCTTTGTGTGTGGGGTTGGGGGAGGGTAGGGAATGTATACACATAAATATGTTTAAATATATGATGGAAAAAATATATTGAGTGATGTGCTAGGGAGGAATGTTAGCAATTTGCAGTGATGTATGAGTTCAGAAAAGCCTCATGTGGTAAATGACTTAGAAGAGATCAAGGCAACTCATCCAGGCCCCAGAATCAGGTAGAGTCGTGAGCTCGAAGTATGAGCACCTACACCGGGTCCCCTCCCATTTCTGGAGTTCCCTCCATACAACTGGCCCCTCCCTCTCTCTGCCCAGACCCACCTGGACTCCCATCTACCTCACTTCCTTTTCCCTCAGATCCTCCTGCTACCAGGATAGTGATGGAGGTCATGTGCTCCCTCTTGTGGGAAATATGGCTTCTCTAATAAACCTTGTAATAATCTTTCTCCTTTGCCTTCCTGCTTCTGCATGGTCCCCTTGCATGGATTTTTGTCTAATCCTCTTACATTGGTCACCCCTGTGGGTATAGGCTCCCCAGTGGGTTTGATCCTCCCTCCACTTCGGAAGGAGGTTCAACCAGCTTCCCTGGGACCTTTCCTGAGATCCTATACGCCAGTCACCAGAGGACCACCAAGGTAACTTTCTCCTGACTGAGCGCTCTACCAGCCCATCCAACACTGCTAATTAAGTCCCACTCCAGGCTAAGTGACCAGTTTATCTGAGGTCTGGGTTTCTGATTCTGATATCTCAGTGTAAGGCCACCTGGGCCTCTGTGACTTACTGAGCCCCCCTTCCCCTCATCAGAGCCAAACCTTGGCCAAGTGCCAGGGGCCTACCTTGGCCCAATGACCCATCCTCCATGGCCCAAGGAATACAAATGGACAAACATGAAGACATTCTCCACTGGCAGGGCCACCACCCCCTTTAGGAGCCAACCTGTACTGTGGAGAACACTCTAATATAGGCCCATGGCATCAGGTCCCTTACCATGGGAAGGACACTAAATTTCTTTACATTAAGGCCACCTGGGCCTTGGAGGGCTGCTGAGCCCCTGCAATCAAATTTTGCCCCAAATTTAAAACTCCACTTCTGTGAGTGCTTGGGCAGATAGCTCTGGCTCTCTCTCTCTCCCTCTCTCCCTCTCTTCCTCTCTCCCTCTCCCTCTTCCTCTTTCCCTCTCCCTCTTTCCCTCTCCCTTGTAACTGAAGGTAAAAGTATGGATGAGTTTAAGTTTAAACTCCTCCTCTGTGTTCTGCCTTTGCAGTTTCCCCTCCCCTGCAGTCTCCCCTGTGAGGCGCTCCCCTCTTTTGTGGCCTCCCCCACAAGGCACCCTCACTTCTGCGGCCTCCCAGTGAGGTACACCCCTTTTTGCAGCCTTTTCTGTGAGGCCCCCTCCCCTGAAGGACTTCATCTGTGAGGTCCTCACTGCTCTGCGGGACCCCTCCTCTGCCTTTGTAGTGGGGGTGGAAGCTGAAGCTCCAGTTTTGCCAGAAACAATGCATAAAGCATAAAGTGACTCCATTTAGGGTATCATCTCTTACTCTTTTCCATGGTTTTCCATGGTCAGGACTGACTTTGTCCTGGCCATTGTCTCAACATCCATTGCTGGGATAGCTTGTCCTGGTTGGCATTTACAGTTTGGACTCAAGGCCTGGGCACTGTCCCTGAGTCCTTCTGTTCCAGGCTAATGCTCTACTACTTAGAGTCACAATGCCACTTTCAGCCTTTGGCTGGATAGTCCTGGTTCTGTGCTGATTAGTAGGGAGATGGAGTTTTAGAAGGATTTTTTTTTTGTGCCCAGGATGGCTTTGAACTTTCTTACAAAAGCTCTTTTTATTTCCAGTTAAAGCAACAAGGAGATCAATGAGATGGAGCTTACCTATAACTTGTTCACAATTGACTAACAATTACTTGTCAGAGATTTTTAAAAGAAAGCCCAGTAGATGCTTTTAACCTGAGACTGATTGGCACTCTAAGTATGGCCCACTGCCTCTGGGTAGCCTGTTTAAAGTGGCTTATAGACAACATTTAACCTATAACAAATGTACAGGCCTTTTCTTGGGCTACAGCAGCATAGCCTGTTTAACACCCTGGTTTATAAAAGCATTTTCTGTCTGGCAGAGGAATGCCTACTTATGTAGGCCTTTAGACAGATCTCAATAGGAACATAATCTCAGCTCTACAAGCTTTTCAACAGATGAATTTAACCAGCTCAAAAGTTACTGCCAATTAGGACTTTGAGCAGATACAGGGGTTTGGAGATTTACATTCTACAATCTTAGCTTTTACTACCCACTATCACAGATCTCTGGAAAGTTTTGCCCAGTTAGACCAACATGGGTGATAGGCATGTTTACAAACTTATCTTTCCATGACCTTCTGGCTTGATCAATTTTTTGGAGGACCAAGCTCAAGTAACTCAGGACCTGATACCACTTTTGTCATCCAAACATTTGTTTGCAATTGCCTCTGGATATTTTAACAATATCAGGGTCCCTGGAGTGCCTTTCTTATGTTGGGATAAATACATCTTTGGCATTTTCCTTGGTCAGTCGCTGGACTTGAACTCAGGGTTTGAGTGCTGTCCCTCAGCTCTCCAGCTCAGGACTAGCACTTGGCCACTTTAAACTCCAAAACAACTCAGCTTTGAGCACTCTGTTGGCAGATTAGAGATGACAATCTCACAGGGACTTTAGTCTGCCTGTGCCTGGACTGGCTTCGAACTGCAGATCAGTGAGTTTTTTTGTTTTTTTTTTTTTACAAACAGTCACTTTTACTCCAACTAAAAGCAACAAAGATGGTCATTGGAAGTAGTTTTATAAGCATGGTTTTACTTATTAAATTACATTTGACAAACTTGTCCTATCTTTTACTGTGGGCCTTCCGGCAACTGTTACAAAAAATTTTAGGGGCAAACTAGAATAATCCTATTTTTTTTTTTTTTACTTTGAAATAAACCTTTAGGAAAATTTTATCTTTTAAACTTGTCTGGGAGGCCAGCCACTCTCCACAACTTCTCAAATTTTTACAAGGGGGATGTCATTTTAAATCCATTTTGTAAAGTTATTTTAATTTGCATTTAAATGCATCATTGAAACACTGGGCTGTATATTCTTTGCCTGTAGGCTGTCCTGTGGGCAGTGAATAGAAAGAGTGGCCATTTTTTTTTCTGCAGTCTGAGTTACCTTTAGGAATTTACCTCCAATTGTAAAATAGTATAGAAATCAATTTCTATCCTTTGCTCATACACCCCGTATGGTCTAACTTCTGGTGATGAACATTTACAGAACCAAATATCTAATGTGGCTTGTGTTTTACCCTTAATTAACAGGCTTTTGGTCATGTGAGATGCAAGGCCAGAGTCTGAGAGAGACTGTGGCATCTCCCAGCATGTATAGACTGTTGCACCTCCTGTTGGTAACCTGCAATATTTCTACATATACTGGTTAGAGACCTGGTTTACACTGGCTTTTGCAGGCTGGTGCCACTGGTTTAGGCAGCTGTGCCTGAGCATAGTTACTCTGGTCCCTTGATCTTAATTGAAGTTGATCAGCACACAGGGGAGAAAACAGAGAATGAAACCCTTAGCTTTAGTTTACTAGCCATGGTCAGTGTACAATAGTTAACTCTTAGCATAGATGGACATAGGAATGACATAATTCACAGCCAACTTAGTTACCAATTTCATTTACTTTGTAAAGGACATTGTCTTTTTTAAGTCCTTTTCCAAGGTCTTTTAAAACTGCCTGTTTTTTCTTTGGCTTAGTCAGGTCACAAAGTTTTAAAGCAATTTAGATTAATTCACAGCTTCCATTGACAAAGATTTTTAGTAGGCAGAGTAACCTTGAAACCATAATCACTTACATATAGTCGAATAAGACACAGACAGACATGTTTGTGCACAGATTATAGAGCGTGCTTAGATTTTAAAATAGACTTTTAAGGTTTTGAAATTTTAGTGGAACTACTTTTCTAATTATGATGGAACCATGTGGTCAGTTTAAAATACAAAACTTTGCCAACAAGAAACCTAGTGAACAGGAGGCAATAGGAACATACACTTGGCCTAGCATAATGGCACCACAGGACAGGGGAGGGGGAAAGGGTAGTACCAAGCTGAAGTACCAAGAGGCCAATTTGGCACATCCACCACTTGCTCAATGCTAGAGAGAAGATTAATACACTTTTGGTAATATCCAAACTTGTTGGCCTTTATTTCGGGGAGTTTAGACTTAAACTCACCCATTTTCTATCTAATGAGTAGAAACAAGCAATTACTGGTTACATTCTTCCAGGGCTTAACCAAAGCGTTTAGCATATGAAATACTTGTGAAAGAGGTTACAAGCAGGTAATTTTGGCAAGAGGCAGAGTTTAAGGGGAGGGGGAGAGAGAGAGAGAGAGCTACTTGCTCAAGCACTCTCAGAAGTGGAGTTTTAAATGTGGGGCCAAATTTAACTGATGGGGACTCAACAGCCCTCCAAGTCCAGGTGGCCTTAATGTAAAGAAATTTAGTGTCCTTCCCATGGTAAGTGATCTGAAGCCATGTGCCTAGAGTAGAGTGTCCTCTGCAGTGCAGGTTGGCTCCTAAATAGGTGGTGGCCCCACCAGTGGAGACTGTCCTTATGTTGGTCCAAGGTGGGTCCTTGGGCCATGGTAGGCCCCTAGTGGCTAATTCCAGCACTTGGCCAAGTTTTTGGTCAGATGGTGAGGGTGGGGCTCAGTTAGCCCAGAAAGGCTCAGGTGGCCTTACCACTGATATTGGAATCAGAAACCCCGACCTCGGACAAACTTGTCACTTACCCTGGAGTGGGAATTAATTAGTGGGGCTGGATGGGCTGGTAGAGCACTCAGTCAGGAGAAAGTTACCTTGATGGTCCTCTGGTGACTGGAGTGAAGGATCTCAGAATAGGTCCCAGGGCAGCTGTTTGAACTCCCTTCTGAAGTGCAGGGGGAGCAAATGCACTGGGGAACCTATCCCAGTATGGAGCCACCAGTGAAAGAGGATCAGACACATCCATCCTATGGGACCATGCAGAGGCAGGCAGGCAAAGGAGAAAGATTATTACAAGGTTTATTAGAGGAGCCATATTTCCCCCAAGAGGGAGCACATGACCTCCATCATCATCCTGGTAGCAAAAGTATCTGAGAGAAAAGGAAGTGAGGTAGATGGGAGTTCAGGTGGGTCTGGGTGGAGAGAGGGAGAGGCCAGTTGTATGGAGGGAACTCCAGAAATGAGAGGGGGCCCAGATGAGGGTGGAGCTGAGGACCAAAGGTGAGCGATCTACAAACTGCAGTTCAAAGCCAGTCCAGGCAGAGAAAGATTATCATCTCTAACTAGCCAGCAGAGTGCCAAAAAAGCGGGCAGAGTTGCTTTGGAGTCCGAAGTGGCAAAGTGCAATCCTTGCACTGGAGAGCTGAAAAACAGCACTCAGGCACTAAGTTCAAGTCCAGTGACCAAGGGAAATGTCAAGGTTGCGTTTACCCTAACATAGAAAGAGGCACTCCTGGGACTTTGGCAATAATGTTTGGCTCTTCTAAAATTGATCAGAGCTTGAGGTCATGGCAAGCTACTTTATAAGCATGCATAACTGGGCAAGAACTTGTCAACCATTTGTAATAGTTGGCTGTAAAAGGCTGAGGTTGTGAAATGTGGGGAATAGCTTAAATCCAAACTGCTCTGTATGTGCTTAAAACCCTAATTGGCAGAAAATTCTGGGCTGACACTAACCAAATAAATTTGTTTAAGAATAAAATATGAAATTGTTAGGACCAGATCAAAAGTAAACAGATAGGGTATTAATTAGAACAATGAAGGAGAAAATTCAAATTTAACTGAGACAAATAAGTCCCAGGTAAGCAGAGAAACATTGGTATAAACACCAAAATAAAACAAAATTGTGGTCTGATAATTACTAAAAAGATCATTTATATCAGGATTTAGACCAAATGTTAAATTTTCAAAGATAAGGGCTTAAGTAGAGAGTTACGCACCAGGAGCTACACTAAACATCTGTATTCCAAAGGATGGCCTGCCTGTTCCACCTAGGCTATTTGAGGAGCTAAACAATGCTTTCGCCCATTTGGGGAGGTAATGTTTTCCTAGGATTTCAAGGTAAGACTTGTCCCACCTCCAGGCCTTGAAGCTGGGTGCAATGCCCCCATCTCCAGCCTAGATACCAGGATGTCTACAGGCAGTTGTGTGGACTCAACCACCCTATTTGCCTTGATGCAATTTGTAATCACTAACTGTTAGTTCTGCTTTTATAAATTGTTTGTCAATTACAAAACTGCCACTGAACACCTACAAGTGGAACTTCTTATGGATCTTACCTTTAAACATCCTAGACTATTTAAATCTTTTACAAACCAAAGTACTAAACAGGCTATGCTGCTAAAGCCCCCCCCCAAAAGGGTCCATACAGTTATGAAAAGTTAAAAAATTATGCCTAAACTCTAGTTTGGAATAAAATGTAATTAGTAAAAAGTTGTCACCTTGACAAACTACCCCACACCATATTCTAAAAGCCAGTGTACAATCAGAAAAATATTAGGGGAGTTTACTAAAGTTAGTCCCTAGGTAAAACTTCTTTAATCAACCTGTGTAGACTAATGCCAACTGTTTACACACCCATAAAACATTTAAGCTTCAATTATTAAAAAAACAAAAAAGGGGAATCCCCAAGGGAAACTTTTGCCTTAACCTTATTTACTCTAAATGTTTAAAATTTCACTCAAAGTGATCCTTTCACTAAAGCTGAAAAGCATTTTATCCCTCTAGCACCACCTCACTATCTATTCCCATATGGTTTAAACAATTTAATCAATGAAGACTAAGACTAATGCCCCATAAGGGAAAACAGTGTTTCTATCATTCCAGATGGATCCACTGGCAACATCTGGGTCCCTTTTTGACTCATTCGACCTCCAGAGAAGCAAAAACAACACAACACAATCCTGAGGAAGATCTAGTACGCAGCTTTGCAGACCTAAGCTTGAAGTCCCGAGGAAGCCATCATCCTTATCTTAAGAAAACCAGCTTGACCCCACCAACATGGGGTCAGAATAAGTGTTGACACAAGACCGAAGCCACCCTGGTCAGTACAAAAACCCCTAGAATACCTGAATATCTGTTTTGGCCATGATTGCACTGCTTGTGAATACTTCTGCAGTGAGTAGTGAACATGCATATTGGGCCTATGTCCCTCACCGACCATTGTTAAAATTAGTGGATTAGCTAGACCAAGGTCCGGTGGTGTATACAAATGACAGCACGTATTTTCCTCCACCATGGGATCATGCAGACCCTACTCATCCAGGTGAGGAAGGAATACCTCATATTATTTCCTTAGGATTTGAGTCTTTACCACTGTGTTTAGGGACATCACCTTGCTTACCAACCAGAAGACAGGTATGGGCATACATCTTGCCTGATGATAAAATCAACAATCATATGGGGCTATTCAGCACAATTTCCTTAAATTTTATTGGTAAGGATCATTCTTATACAAATAAGACTGGGCGACCACCTAACCTAGTATGCCAGGACATTAATTATTGAATTTTGTTTATGTTTCTATTCAGTGGTCTCAGTGTCAAAACCCTAGAGGAAAGATTATACAGCATAATGATAACATCTCATTTATAGATTGAGGTCCTCATGGATGTTTCATTGCCAATTATTCTGAAAAGCATGTTGGTGATTGGTATACTAATAATTCTTCTGATGGTGACGTCTATACAATGGAGTTATAAATCATGTAGAACCCATTGGCTTGCTCACCTGACATGATGGAGGCCTTGTGCCTCGTAGGCCACATATGAATTTCAGGGGACACTTAGGGCCTGAGCAGTGGCATTTATAAAACTTGCCACCCAATTTTATACAACCCAGAATTGGATTGGTCACTTTACTAGGGCCCATGAGGCAAATTATACATTTTACAGGAACCATTCTTCTACTGTACAGGGTTGTATTAAACTTTCCTATGTACTAGCCCACAGGGACAGTGTCAATCAATGAGAACCCACGCAGCCTGGACTCTTTACATGCTTAAATCATACTATTTCTTTTAATATGCCTTCTCAGTCTCTCCTGATATTAAGATTTCGCTTAGGGGTCTGGGTGCCTGTTAACCTCACCCGACCTTGGCAGGAGAGCCCCACTGTTGGTTTGTTGACAGGAGTCTTCCAGCAACTGCTGAAGAGAACTAGGAGATTCCTGAGTCTGAGTGTAGCTGTGATCCTTGAAATGACTGCTATCATCATGACTGCTGCAACTGCCGGAGTGGCCCTGCATTCCTCCATCCAAACCAAGGACTTTGTAGAGAAGTGGCTGGACTGTCACCAGCTATGGACTCATCAGCACAATATTAAACAGGACATTGATTCCCGTCTGAACACCCTGCAACACACGGTGCAGTGGATGGGAGACCAGATAATTGATCTGCAGAAACAGCTAACCTTCAAGTGTGATTAGAGCTCAATAAACTGTGCATCACTCCTACTTGATTCAACACTTCTAACATTACTTGGCAGGGACTTCACTACCACCTGCCGGTCTTGCAAGGAAATTTGACTTGGGACATCCACTAGTTACAGCAGGAAGTCATTGAGACTTTCTTGGCACAACTCCCTGGGGTGGGATATGAAGGTCTGGCTGAGGAATTGCATCTGTGCTAAACCAATTGGACCCTCATACCTGGTGGCACAGTTTTACCCATAGTGTTTCTACAGGATTGATTGCATTATGTCTTGTCAAGATATTGCTGTCTACATTCCAAAATAGTTTCTGCAAATCCCTTCTGCAAAGGATCTCTTGCTTACGGTTGTACTTAAACAAACAAAAAAGGGGGGAGATGTCAGAGGCATCAACCGGCATAACCCCATCTGTTGCTGTTTCCACAGCGGGATCTGGGAACATGATGTGTGGTATAGGCAAGAAGGGACTACACCATGTGGGTATAGACAAAATTTATTGAAACATCACATGCTTATATACAGCACACAAGCAGGAGAAGTAAATCTTCAGTCAGGGGCAGAGAGTTAAACAGTTTTATGGGAGCACAGACAATGAGAGTTTAAACAGAAAAAGCTAATCCTTGTCAACAAATGTGGAGCAGTTCCACTAATCAAGGTTGTAAAAGTAGGTAAAGCACAGGTGATTACACATGGGGGGGGGTCTCCACGCATTGTTCTACGTGGTTAAGTAGATGAAGCAGGAATGGTACTTTGAGCAAACCATTACCTGAGTCTTGCACCGGGGCAGAACCTTTGCCCAGCATGGAGGAAAGGGTGTCCCTTCCTCCCTGAGAAGAATTGGAAGTGGTCCTGTGGCTCAGGTGGTAGGGCACTTGCTTTCAGCTGAAGAGCTGAGGGACAGCGTCCAGGCCCAGAGTTCAAGCCCCACAACCAACACAAATAAATAAATTGGAAGGAAGGGATGCATGCCTGTATGCACCCTCAGGGCACAAAGGTGCTCAGATGGGGTTTTGCAGGCCTATGCCTCCAACACCCATATGAACCCCTCTCCTTCTGCTCCCACTCCAACTCCCAGATCTTAGGCAGATTGGGTGGAAGGGGGCTGTGTCAGTCCTGGAGTTTTTCTCCGCCTCTGGCTGTGCCTGAGCAGCTGCAGGAGCCCTGGCCCATGCTGCACGAGGCAGCAACAACTGCTGCAGTCGCAGCTGCAAGTTTGGCCATTTGGCTCCACTCCTGCCTGGTTGCCCTGACACTGGAGGAGTCTCGCTGGCTCCTTTGCTGTTTCACACTGCACCTCCAGCCTAGGGATGAGCCCAGGAAGCTCGGCGCTGGAGCCTTTGAGGCCTGAGGTCAGCCGCTGGAGGGATTTGGAGGGGCTGCCCAGTCTGCAGGGTCTGGCCTGAGGAGCCTGTGCCCCAGCCATGGCTGCTTGCTGCTTCTCACTGCCGCTCAGAAGAAGCGGCGGCGGCGCTGGCCTGTAGCTGGCTTGCTTGCTCCCTCCGAGGCTCTTATAGTTGTGTTACTGGCAGAACAATATCCCAACTGCTCTAGTACTATTTTATTGTATTTTAAAAATAAAAGACTTCATGGGCCCCATAAGTGCTTTATAAAATATGACTGGCAGCCGCTATTTAAATAAATGTGAGAATTCAGGAGTTTTTCTTTTATCTTCCTAAGTGATTTTTTTTTGTCTGTCTTGGGACTTGAACTCTGGGCCTGGGTACTGCTGTCCCTTAGCTCTTCAGCTAAAGGCTAGCACTCTACCACTTGAGCCACAGGACCACTTAGGTTTTCTGGTGGTTTATTGGAGATAAGAGTCTCATGGTCTTTTCTGCACTGGTTGGCTTTGAATCTCGATCCTCAGATCTCAGGTTCCTGAGTGGCTAGGATTACAGGCAGGAGCCACTTGTGCCCAGCTCTAAGTGATCATTTTAAAGGCTAAGCATAATAGATCACTCCTGTAGTACCATCTACTTGGGAGGCATAGATTGAGAGGACTGCAATCCAAGACCAACCCAGGCAAAAATTGAGATCTGATCACAATCATCAAGGTGGGCTGATTCCAATAATCTCAGCTAGATGGGAGGCTGGTCCTGGGATGGGAAGAAAACAGGATGCCCTAACTTAAAAACTAAAGTACAAAAAGGCCGTGGTGTGGATTAAGAGTTAAACACCTGCCTAAGCATGAAATCCTTTGTATAAACCCTAGTACTGAGAAAAGGAGGGAGGGAGGAAAGCAGGAAGGGATATAGGGGAGGGAGAGAGATGTTATTTCATTAATTTTACATTTTTCCTAACACCATTCATTTTGAGTTTCTTTTTTTTTATTCGAAAGTTTTTTATTTGCTTTCAAGCGATTGTTTATGACACATTCATAAGCATTTTGAGTTTCTTTTGCTCAAGACTAGCACTCTGCCACTCAAGCCTCAGTACCACTTCCAGCCTTTTCTCTTTATGTGGTACTGAGGAACCAAACCCAGGACTTCAGGTATGTGCTAGGCCAGCACTCTATTACTAAGCCACATTCCCAGTCCTTCTTTTATTTTGTAAGATGAGGTTTGGTTTTGTGTTCTTCTCTTGGCATGGAACTTAGGCTAGTCTCAACCTAACTTCTGACTCAGCCTCCTAAATTCAGAGATTGCAAACATAGACCACCATACTCAGCTCAGGATTCCTTTGAGAGAATCATCTTTTCAGAGACAGAGTTATTCTGTCTTCCTTGGATTGGATGGCCTTTTGCTTTTGGCATTGTGTTAATCCCATTTCTTGTCCTGATATATTTCTCCTTCTAGATCAATAGAAAATTTTCAGCTTCCCAACTTGAAGCCTATTTGTGTCATCGAATAATATCACAAAACTTGTGAATATCATTACCTGGCATCATGGGCATGCCAGCCAGCTAAAACTCAGCTATCAGATGGGCTTGGGCTTCAACAATGCAGGCATTTCTCTGCATAATCTGAAAACTGTCATAGATAATGTTGGTTTATTCCATCCTGTTTTCAGCTGCTTGCCATTCTGAGCTTTGTATGTTTTTGCTTTCTTTTATTTATTTATTTATTTTTTGAGTCATAGGCCTTGATCTCTGGGCTTGGCTTGGGTGATGTCCCTGAGCTTTTCAACTCAAGGCTAGCACTCTATGACTTGAGCCACAGAGCCACTTCTGGTTTTCTGGTGGTTTATAGGAGATAGGCGTCTCACGGACTTTCCTCCCTGGGCTGGCTTTGAACCACGATCCTCAGATCTCAGACTTCTAAGTAGCTAGGATTACAGGTGTGAGCCACCTGTACCCGGCCCTGACTGAATCTTGAAAAGAGAAGACAGGAATAGGTCAAGAGACACACAGTATCAAAATGGGGATGGGAGGGATCGAGAGTCCTGACTGAGCAGTGGATCCATATAAAGTCTGATCAGACTTACTCCAAACATGAAGGAACATCTTCAGTCTGGATGTGGGATGCCTATAAACATTGTCAGGGACATGAAAGGAGCAGGGTTGGGATGAAGGTTTTAGGGAGCACTGTGGGATGAAGTGTCATTAAAAACTCAGCTCTGGGGCTGGGAAGTTGGCTCAGTGGTAGAGCGCTTGCCTTGCATGCCTGAGGCCCTGGGTTCGATTCTTCAGCACCACATAAGCAAAATGGAAAGCCGGAAGTGGCGCTGTGGCTCAAGTGGTAGAGCACTAGCCTTGAGCTGAAGAGCTGAGGGACAGGGCACAGGCCCAGAGTTCAGGCCCCACAACCGGACCCTCCCCCCCAAAATAAAACTCTCAGTTCTGACAGCACAGATCAAGTGTATGTCGTGGGAGTCCCCTGTTGTGCTGTGGCAATGCTCTTCCTGTGTATGTCTGCCTAGAGGGGGAGGTGTTTGCTCCTCATTTGTTATTAATTCTAGAGGACAGAGGAGCCCCATGAGTCCAGTAAACAGATGCTTTCTGGCAGCTTCTCACAGTGTTTCCTCCAGGCAGCACCAGCCTCTTTACTTGCTCTGATGAGGCAGCTGCATATGGGTCTGCAGGAATTTCTTGTCAAGAAATTAGAGAGTCATTCATTCATTACTCTAGAACAAAGAGTGGCAATGCCTAACTATAGGTTGCTTTGTTATTCCAATGTGTGTGCTACTGGCACTGGCTTGTCTCTTCAGTCTGCACAGGCTCAAGACAATACTATAGTCAGCTCGGACACACCAGCTTACACCCAGTCACTACTCAGAATGTGATGCCAAAGCTACTCCTGGTAATAGATGACAAGGCTGTTTAAATCAGAATAAGATCACAGCAGAATGCACTACGATATCTTTTTGCTCCTCTGATTTAACAGCTTCTAAGCTAGTGTTTCCTGGCTTCCTATCCTTGTGGCCTAGTATGAGAGCCATCTAGGTTGTTGCAATGCATCAGCCAGGAGAAGGGTGTCTATAGTCAGAGTATGACACAAAACATAGCATCTGTGGTGAGGTTAGACTTGGTGTTGGATTATAATTAAGCTCTTGCTGCAAAGCTGGGAACCATGGAAATGGACTGCCATTGTGAAATGGACATGGGATAATTTAGGAGACAACAAGGATCTGAGTAGCTCTCACCTGTAATCCTAGCTACTCAGGATGCTGTGATCTGAGTACTGAGGTTCAGAGACAACCTAGGCACAAATATCAGATAGTTTCTTTCTTCCAATTAACTAGCAAAAACTGGAACTAGAGCTGTGGCTGAAGTACTAGCCATAAGAAAAAGAGCTAAGGGTCAGCACTGAGCACATGCTAGCATGAAAAAAAATGAGAAAGACATAAGAAGGGAAATTACAAGGGAAATTACAAGAAACTTACTGTGAACAATTAGACCTCTAATTATCTTTCTTTTTATTAGCAAGTATTGGTTGTACAAGAAGGAGGTTGTGAAGTTCCCATACATGGATACAATTTATCACAGTCATACCCCCTCCATCACCTACCCAGTCTTATTTCCAGTTAACACTAAAAAGCCAGAAGCAGTGAGGTAGCTCAAGTGGAAGAGTCCCAGCCTTGAGCAAAAAACTGAAGTGACATTACCAGGTCCTGAGTTGAAGCCCTAGTACAAGGACCACCACACCCAACAAAAATAAAACATTCCATGGGAATGAATGTAGATCTTGTAACATACAACTACAGAAAATAGTAATGTCTGGCATTGAGCTCCCTTAAATTATAAATAACATGAGGAAACAAAGGTCCAAAGTCTTTTTGAATAGCATTTTATTTTCTGAGGATAACAGAATAACAAGACATTGTTATTGTCTGTTCTGTCACATGGTGTTAGATATAAGTATGGGATACTCTGCAGGAAGAACCTCTGTGCAACTTCTGAGGAAACAGAAGTTGGCTGTTCTTTTAAGGGTGAAGGAAATACTTTGTATCTTTTGATGGCTGTGAATCTATGGGAAATCATCAACCAATTAAAAAACTAGATATAGTTATAGAATTATATCATCTTATAATAAGAAAGGTCATTAAAGGCACTTTAAAACTAAACAAAGAGGGGCTGGGAAGGTGTCTGAATGGTAGAGTGCTTGCCTCACATGCATGAGGCCCTGGGTTCAATTCCTCAGAACCACATAAGCAGAAAAACAGAAAGTGGTACTGTGGCTCAAGTGGTAGAGCACTAGCCTTGAGCTGAAAAGCTGAGGGACAGCTCCCAGGCCCTTTGTTCAGACCCCATGGCCAACAAAATACATACATACATACATACTTACATAAACTAAGAATAAGAACTTTAAGAGAGTAAACTAATAGAAATGGAATATAACTTAAATAGCAATCTACAAATTTATACTGTTAAATTCATTGAGTATTTAAACAAATGGGGAAATTCAATTCTTTCCCATAATAGATTGTTAACTGAAGAATATAATTTGAGTGAGGGAATTTTGTGTAGATGCCTATTACATATCATCTAATAGAAATGCCATGTAAGCCAGAACACATAAGCCTCCCACAGGACATAGTGCTGTCTGAAAATGAACTCATGGAAAAATGGTACAAAACCTCGTTCAGAAGTCATACTAAACTTTTTCTGTGTATATGCTGATCCTGGGGTTAGAACTGAGGGCTTGGGTGCTGTCTTTGAGCTAATTTTGCTCAGGACTAGTGCTGTGCCACTTGAGTCACAGCACCACTTCCAGGAGTGTTTTAGTAGTTTTTTGGAGATGAGTCTCATGGACTTTCTTTCATGGGCTGGCTTCAAACATTGGTCCTCAGATCTCCACCTCCTGAGCAGCTAAGGCTATAGGCATGATCCAGCAGTGCTGGGCTCCAAACTGACAATTTTCTCTCAAGAAATATCACTTCACACTGAAATAGTGAATCCAAATAGCTCATAATGGAACAAGGAATAATATTTCCAGAGCAACCTATAGTGGATCTATTCGCATATACTGTGACAGATACCAAATGTTCCCAAATCAAATCTACCCTAACCATTTTTCTCTCATAGACCCTTCTTAAAGCAATTTCAGCAGGTTTTGTTAGTTTGTTTTGTGCTTATTCTAGGTCTTGAACTCGGGGCCTGAGTACCATATCTATGCTCCTTTTGCTTAATCTTAGCATGCTACCACATGAGCTACAACCCATTTCCTTTCTTTTGGTAGTTTTTTGGAGATAAGACTCACTGATTTTTCCTGCTTACAACCTTCTGAATAGATAGGATTAAAGTTGTGAGCCACTTTCCCCCACCTTCATTGTTTACTTTTTTAGGAGCACATAAAGTACTTCCACCACATTTGTCCATTTGCCCTTCCCCTCACAATGCTACCCCCACCAAAAACCTTATAATAGCTTTCTTAATCCCTTGATTAAAGTAAACTAAGCAAAGAGACAATTAAAAATGATATGCTATGTCTTAGGTTGCCTTGATCTTAGCAGAGTATCACTTCAAGTTAAAAACTGATTAACAAAAATTAAAGAAAAATACCGAGGAGACTCAAAATTGAACAAAGTAAATCCTAATCTTCAAGTTTCAGGTCTCCAAGTAAAAGGAAAGCAGAAAATGTTGTTGCGAGTTCCAGGTAACCAGTGAGGCTTGATAGTCAAATGTGATGTGTGATCCTGAAGTCTGAGGGGAGTATGAGCAGTACTAATGTATAAGTGTTTAAAATCCCTCACTTCAATGGTTATGCTAGGGTGAAGTTGAGAATATCCTTGTTCAAGGTTTTGGGTATCATCATATTTATGACTTCATGAAATCCCATAACATCATGATGCCTCTTCCTGAAAATTCATTGAGTAATCCTAGCTACTCAGAAGGCTGAGATCTGAGCATCATGGTTCAGTTATCTCCAATTAATCACCAAAAAGATGGAAGTGGAGCTGCAGCTCAAGTGGAAAATCACTAACCTTGAGGGGGAAAAAAAGCAAACAAGAACAGATTCTAAGCCCTGAGTTCAAGCCCTAGGAGTGGGGGTGGGGGGAGTTTGATTGAGAAGGAAGACAAAAGACAGTCAAAGCCAAGAGTAAAGTAGCTCCTAAGAGTTCAGAGATTACAACCTAGAATGCCTTTAACCAAGGATGCTTGTCTTAGTTGGGTTTTTCTTATTGTGATTTTTTTTTTTGGGTCCAGTCGTGGGGCCTGAACTCTGGGCCTGAGCGCTGTCCCTCAGCTCTTCAGCTCAAGGCTAGTGCTCTACCACTTGAGCCACAGCGCCACTTCCGGGTTTTTTTCTTTTTGCTTATGTGGTGCTGAGGAATCGAACCCAGGGCCTCATGCATGCAAGGCAAGTGCTCTACCACTGAGCCAACTTCCTAGCCCCTTATTGTGATTTTTTTTATAGGCAAACAGCATTGAACTGGAGAAAAAAATAGCTTTCTCAACCTAAACAAAATGTCAAAATGAAGAAAAAGCCTATCTTGCGCAAGCCTATAAGGCAGGAGTTACTTGAGGGGAATGAAGAAAGCCTAAAGAAGAGCTCAGCATCCCAGAGAATGGTGTGTCAGACCAGGAAGGCAAAGAGGAGGACCAGGAGCCAGAATCATCATGTGACCTCAATTCTGTGGATATGTGCAAAGTCATGTGTTCACTCACTAACTCTTAGGATTTTGTCATGGCTAGGACACTAAACTTGCTCCTTACTCAAATTTTCCCTTTCATCTGCTTGATCTCAAAACTTCTTAACTTGGGCGGCATTTTTTGTGCTTTTGAAAATTTTATTATTTCTCAAAAACAGCCTTTGAAGTGTTAAAAGGACATCTGGGTGAATAAAGTGGAAATATTCGAGTTTTGTTAAAAAAAAAAAAAAGAAGACCATGGGAAGAGGTGTAATAAGAATAGTCTCTTCCGTGGGAAAAGTCTTAGCAGTTTTACCTTCAGCTCCATCTGTAAGAAACCATTAACATTCTCTATTAGTAGTTATTATTTGTATAATTAAATTTGCAATTGGCACTTGATGATCCAAATATTAAGTACCATGTCCCCTGAGCAAAGTTTAGGTTGTCTGATATAAAGTTGAAGAGCCTACAAGTTTAAATTTTTCTTTAATATAATAAGTAACAGACTATTTTTCAAAATCTACTTGGTTTGGCAAACTTGAATTGCTAGGCCTGGTAATACTTTTCATTGTAGGAACAACTAGTTTTTCTACATAGCTCTTACCCTATACCCTGATGCCCTACTCTGCTTTGTTAGCCTTGTCCAATACTTTGGGATGTAGTCCTTTGGTTTATTTTTATCATTCTAAAGCTAGTCTCTATCATCATAGATATGTCAGAATTGGCATGTTGGTCTAAATATCTGGGAATAAATCTATTTCTTCCACTGTTCTCCCCACAGACATCTTTAGGTAGAAAAATGTTGTTTCCTGCTCTTTGCCTTAGCACCATCTTCCTAGAAAAAACAGCACCATGAGAGCCAAGTAGAGGAAGTGAATGCGCAGGCTGAAGGGCAAAAGAAGAAAGATGAGGCAGAGGTCTAAGTAAACCAGTCTGTGCACCCATCGAGGCCAGAGGAGCAGGAGGAATAAGGAATGCCATAGGCTGGGACACTGAGATGCTGGACTGCATGCCGCTGTGATTTCCCAGTGGATCCAGAACTTTCATTGCCAAGATCATCTCTGAAAGACACACCTTGCTCATAACCAAGCATCCCCTGATGGTCCTGTGCCCCAGACCTGTGACATTCTGGACTAGTTCTGTTCATAGTTGTGGCCAAGTGTGACACATGTACAATAAACCATCTCTTTTGCTGTTGCAAGAAAAAAAAGGAAAGAAAAATGTTGTTTCCTTATTGAAAATTCACCCATTTCAAATATTTTGTGGAAGTTTCTTTTTTGTTTATTGTTTTTTGTTTTTTGGATTTTGTTTTTTGTTTTGTCAGTCATGGGACTTTAATTCTGGGCCTAAGCACCGTCCCTCGTTTTTCAGCTCAAGGCTAGCACTCTACTACTTGAGCCACAGTGCCACTTCTGGTTTTCTGAGTAGTTTATTGAGATAAGAGTCTCAGGGACTTTCCTGCCTGGGCTGGCTTTGAACCATAATCCTCAGATCTCAACCTCTTGAGTAGCTAGGATTGCAGGCTTGAGCCACCGGTATCTGACTGGAAGATTTTTATATGTGGATTTATGGAGGGTTGTATTTGTTTTCTACTCTTCAAACCATTATTTAATGACCATTATTTTGGTATTGAGCAATTTTATTATTTCAATTTGGGGCATTGCTTTATTTTGTTTTGTTTTTGCCCATAATGGTATTTGAAATCAGGGGCTCATACTCACCTTACTTGAACCACTGCTCAAGTCCAGCTCTTTGCTTGTTGAAGATGGAGTTGCAGACTTTTCTGCCTGGCCTGGCTTTGAATCACCATTCTCCAGATCTTAGCCTCCTAATTAAATTTTATGTGTTCAATAGTGTGGAATGTAAGCCAGGCATGGGAAGCTAACAACTATAATCCTAGCTACTCAGGAGACTGAGATGTGAAGTCAATCCCAAACATAAAAGTTTGTAAGTCTCTCAACTCTAACAAACTTCTCAGAAAAGGCTAGAAGTGGTGCCATGGCTCAGGTGGTAGAATGCTAGCTTTGAGCAGAAGAAGCTCAAGACAGCACCTAATCCCTGAGTTCAAGCCTCTGCCTGTTGGGGTGGGGGGCAGAAGATTGGGTTTCAAACAGTCAATTGGAAACTCTTCTTCCCAACATTTCATGACCAGTCTTCCCTCTCCTCATTCATAAAGGCCACAGTATTACAGGTTTTCTACCAGAGGCATAGAAACTGGTAATATTAAGTGCTTTTTGTTTTACATTCAATTCACTTTGGAACTTTAAAAAACTTCTATAACTTATAATAAAGATTTATACTACTGAAAATTAACTGATTTTTTGAAAAGCATAGAAAAAAAATCTTTGTCAAGGGTCCCAGTGGATACTAAGGAACATTATTGGGAAATTTTTACTTGGTTGCTTGTCTGTTGCATCATTTAAACACATGTGGAATTTGGGGTTTTTCAGCATTTTACCACCAAATCTTCAACAAACTACATTGCCTCATTGGATTTTGCTTCAAAAGTTATAAAATATTTTGACATGTTTTTGGTTTGGTCTTTTGGGGATTTTGGCTTTTGGAGTGCTAGTGGGCCAGTACGTAGGCTTGAACGGAGGTCTGGTATCTTGCTTAGATTATTTTGCTCAATGCAGTCACTGTGTCATTTAAGTCACATTTCCACTTCTGGCTTTTTGCTACTTAATTGAAATAAGAATCTTGAGGATTTGTTTCCTTGGGTTGGCATCAAACTGTGATCTTCAGATCCCACCTTCATGAGCAGCTGAAATTACAAGTATGAGCCAAACCCTGGATATATTGTACTACCTATAAAACCAAAAGATGGACAAAATTCGGAAGCAAGTGTGTATGATATGTATTTTACATAATTATATAGACAAATATAACCATGTAAGTGTGTGTGTGTGTGTGTGTGTGTGTGTGTGTGTGTGTGATTTTAAATGTGTAGAGGGAAATGAAGATGTATTGAGGAAAGATTTCACCTAGGTTTTTTCACAGACTGGGCTACAATACAGTCATCATCCCATCCATCTGCATCCTTACCTAAGATATGCACATCCTGTGGTGGTATCATGGTTATTTTTTGTGTGTGAGCGCCACTACCGGGGCTTGGATTCAGGGCCTGGATGTTGTCCCTTAACTTTTGTTGTTGTTGCAAGGCTGGTAGTCTGCCTTTTGAACCACAGCTCAGCTTTCTGTCTTTTGCTGGTTAATTGGAGGTAAGGGTCTTTTTGCATGGGTTGGCTTTGAACTGGGATCCTAAGATCTCAGCCTTCTGAGTAGCTAGGATTACAGGCCTGAGCCTCCAGTGTCTAGCTTTTCATTATTACTTTTACAACCTACATACTCATACACATCCCTTGCATCAAAAAATCTGACAGTTCAGGCTAACTGACAAGATGTGAGGAAAGATGGCTGAGTGGATAAGTTTCCAAATGGGCATCTAGCCATATTAATATCATTTTGGTAGGTAACTTATCCTTTAGTGAGCACATATTTCCTCTTTCACTCTTTCTTTAGAAGTCAGTGAAATGTTTTTGATATATCTTTCAAATATTATCTCCCAAACAGGATATAATATTTTAATATATTTGACAATATTTCAGATGGGGGGTCTTGGTTGTCTGAAGCTCTGTGGGAAGAAGGCATCCAGCTGGGCTGTGAGCACAGAGCTGATGTTTCCAATCTGCTGGTTGCAGAGAAAAAGGTTTTCTTCCTGGGCAGGCTTTGAATCCAGACCCTCTGCTTTCAGGCTTCTGAGGATTGCAAGCCTATAGCACCACCAACTGGCTCATTTTAGAAGCCTTAGTTGCTTTTCATTCATCCCATTTTTCCTGCAAGGTTGATGTAGGCAGCCTGGTTGTACCTCATGATAAAGTGATTTTTATAATACTTTGCCTCTGCCATTTCTGAAACTTATTTCCTCAGTACTGGGTATATGAAGTTGATCTAAACCCAGTAGCATTTTCCTTCTGAGATGTTAGGTAGCTTATTTAAATCATTTATTCTTTGCTTTGGCAAACAATCAAGATGTTTCTGTAAAACCCAATTTCATGAGAGTATTATAGTTAGAAATTATCATATGCACACTTCAGTATAGTCTATGCTTTTTTATTGATTGATTGATTGATTGATTTAGGTCAGTCATGGGCTTGAACTCTGGGCCTAAGCGCTTTCCTTAAGCTCTTCAGCTCAAGGCTAGTGCTCCACCTCTTGAGCTACAGCACCACTTCCAGTTTTCTGATGGTTTATTGGAGATAAGAGTTTCACGGAGTTACCTTCCCAGGCTGGTTTTAAACCATGATCCCCAGATCTCAGCCTCCTAAGTAGCTAGGATTACAGGCATGAGCCACGAGTGCCCGGCAGTCTCTGCTTTTATAAACTTATAAGATTGGGTGGAAGAATGGTGATTGTTGAATTAATTTAGTAACTATTCTATAGATTTTAATCCTTAAGGCTTATTAACTCAAAAAGGGATTAAATACATTCAGAATAGTGGAATGTGGCAAGTACTGATTTGATGTATGTGGACAAATGATCAGATTTCTTATGATTACTAAAAAGATTTCTTCAAATTTCCAGTGAGAGGCTGCTGTGCTAACTGGGAGGAGACAGTGGTGATGCTGGAGCTCTGAAAACTGGCTATGAAGCAGAATTTCAGACGAGAGCATTTGCTAAGGATATAATTTCCAAGGCTCAGACCAAATATATTGAACTAGATTGCCCAATGATGAACAACGGGGCACATTTTGTTTGTTGGTTTGTCTTGTGAAGATTTAAATTTTGAGCCTGGGTACTGTCCCTTAGTGTTTTTGTTCTAGGCTAATGTTCTACCTCTTGAACCACAGCATCACTTCCAGATTTTTGGTGGTTAATTGAAAGTCAGTCTTACCAAATTTCCTCTTTGGGCTTGCTTCAAACCTCATCCTCAGATATTGGCCTTGGGGGTAGTTAGGATTCCAGGTATGAGCCACCAGTACCCGGCTAGCACCACATTTTAAAAGTATTCTCTAGGTTAGTCCGGTGTGTCTGGTTACAATTTAAGAACATTGGTTCTGGTGGGTCATGTCAGATTTAGAGTAAAATCAGAACTTTTCTTCCTGTAACAAGTAGCACACAATATCTAATTTATTCCTGTCTTCATCTCTGATCTCTTTCTTCTTCCTTGTTCCAGTCCTTCCTTGTTCCATGAACCTCAGCATGTCAGTGCTGTCTTCCTTTTCTTAAACAAGTCAGGTCCGTTCCCACCATTGGGGATGTACTTGCTGTTCTTGCTACCTGGAACATCTGCCCCCAGAAAATTGCATGGATGATGGCCCTGCTTTCAGATCAAATGTCCCCTCCTCAGGGATGTCTCTTCCTATCCCCACTGTGAAATTGTACCCACAATACCACAATGACATTGTGATTATGATTTCTGGTTTTCTTCTCAGCATGAAATAGGCATGGAGGCAGCCACATTCACTTCTTTTTCTCCAACCCCTGCAACAGTGCTCAGGAGCCTTAGCATGGGAATGAGCCTGTCCCAGCTCAAGTAATCCTAGTTACCAGTCAGGACAGCTCATCAAGCTGTAGCCTGGTGTCTAGCAGTCATTTCCTCTCATGCTTTGTGCCTCTCTATGTAACTGAGTCCACCTCAGGGCCAGATCAGTGCCTGAAATTTATCTGCTGCCATGGCAAAAGTATCTGTGATGTCATAGAAGTTATGGCCATTGTTTTGTGAAGCTGTGAGGACACCCACCCCCATAAAAGGTCACCCAGACAGGGATCTCCCATGCCCAGGAGTACATTCAAAAGTTCAGCAACCAAACCATCCCTCGCCCCCTGATGCACTCAGTGTGTTTCCATTCTTTAAAAAAGAAAAGAAAAGAAAAATTCAAGACATGCCTTTGATGATTTGTCACAGAATTATTGAAACATAGTATATAATTTTATGTGAGTATTTGTAAGACTTTGTCCATCTCTGGAGCCATTGGCATATTTATATGTGTTTGCAGCTTGGGAACAAAAATAAGCTTTAATTCAGCATAGTCAGAGACTATAGTTCAGAAGGCTCTTTTGAGACCTTTTTGGAGGGAATGCTATCTTTCCATCTACAGGTGGCCATCTTGGTACAGGAATTGAGTAGATTATCATAGGATAAGAAGCTTGTCCTTATTTCTACTGACTTTTCTCTGGGGTCAGGGAGGGTGATCCCACGGCATATGTGTCTTTGCTATCCTGGAGGGACCCAGACTTCCTCTCAAAGTCTAATGCCATGATGGTAAAAGAGGCTAAAACTCAGAACCCACCTTCCTATACAACTAGGGTTATAGGCCTGGACCTTGTACATACAACTCATAGCTCTTTTTTGGTACATAATGTGGTCAACTTAATTATATTCACTTTGTAGATAGATGCACAAATGTATATACACATGTATTTATTCATCTATTTATAAACAGTGTTATATCTACACACACAAATATATATTTATATAATTATAATCAAAGTTATATCACCACTTTCCCCAATAATGTTTTACACTAGTTTGTGAAAAAATACCCCTGAGACTAAAAATGTTAAATGCTCTTATAGTTTGAAAAAATCATATTCAATCTTATATAATATATTATATATAATATAGTGTAAAGAATATAACATGTATTTACATATAATTAATTTAATTATGGATTTCCTTCCTGATTAATTATGGAACCATGTAGACAACGATAATTATCTAAATCTAAATCTATTTTACTGTTGTCAGGAAATACATTATTATAATAAGGCTTGGAAAATTCACATTGGTGAGTTACAAAGTTTCAATAATTAAAATATACAACTAGGATGATGATAAAAACAAAATAATAGAAAAAGGAAGAATGGGAGCTTGTGGGAAGAAAAAACCTCCACAACCCAAACCTCCACAACCCATGCCTTTTTCCCCCAAAATCTTTAGAGACTTAATATATTGGAATCAACACTTACAAGCTCTACCCAAACAGAAAACAATCACAAATTTAGAATTCAGCTATTCTAGTCTCAATCCATGCCTTCTGTCAGACAAGCAAGTATTCATCAGCAATCTCCTTTTTAAAAAAAAAAATTCATGTGTATGAATCTTCTCCATTAACAATTTGATATACCAGAATTTGTTCAGAGTAGGTACTTGTGGCTCACACCCGTACTCCTAGCTACTCAAGACTGACATGGAAGGAAAACATTTGGCTTGTCATTCTTTAATGACAGAAGGGAAGCTCAGATGTGTTTAGTATGTAAAAGACCCTTAGTTCGTTACTCAGAAGCATAATAAAGAAATGTAAAGGAAGAAAAAGGGCAGAAATATATGTATATGTTCCATTGGGTAGGTGTGTGTACATATGTGTCTGTCTATATGTACATAGGCATACATATCCTTTAAAATGTGAATTGTATTGAATGTTTCCATTTTAATCCCCCTTTCTATCCTCTCCCTGCCCTGTACCTGCCATTACCTCTGATTTCACTGTTAGTTCCCTACTTTTGTCCATCTGGAGTCTGTCCAACCGCTTTTCTGGTGGACCTCTTGACATCAATCATTCATTTTCCTAAATTTTACAGATATGACATGCAATGTAACTATTTTAGAAATGATAGTGAGGGACAACTTCAAAAAATCAATTTCATGTATGCTGGAGACTCACCTGTAATCTAAGTTCTGAGGATGCTAGGATTCAAAGTCAGCCAGGACAGAAAAGCCTGTATAACTCCATCATATTCGCTTAATCAGTCAAAAACAGGAAATGGAGCAATAGCCAAATTGTAAAAAAAAAAAAATACTGTAAACCGAAGAAGAATCTTATAAGAAAAGCAATATATGCTGACCTCTGCAATTATGGAGTTGGGAGCATTTTGTGAGCCTCCAAGGCTTGAGTTCTAATCCCAGTACCAGAGCAACAACAGCAACAAAAACCATTTTCTATTACCAAAATAATCCTGACAATTAATAACCTAAGTTGGTAATGTGTATTTAGTCCAGACGATGCTTAACCAGACTCAAGGGTAAATAGACTGAATTAGGAAAATTGAGTCAGAACTGGAGCTAAGGAAATAATACAAAAATAAAGGACTAAAATCTGAAATTAAAATTTAAACAAAATTATAGCAGTTTGAACAAGAAAAAGATATTTTTTTATGAATAATGGGGTTTTGTGTTTTTTTCTGACCAAGGACTTGTACTCAATGCCTGTGTGCCGTCCATTAGCTTTTTTGCTCAAGACAAGCACTCTAGTGCTTAAACCACAGCTCCACTTCCAGCTTTTTTTTGGATGGTTAGAGCAGATTATTTCTGCCCAGGCTGGCTTTCAATTGTAATCTTCAGAGCTCATCCTGGTATCTACGACTGCAGGTGTGAACCACAAGCACCTGGCTGGAATAATAGTTTGAAAGATTCAGTTTTAGAAGAGTTGGAAGACTAAGCCGAGTGAGCAGGTATGCTGAAGCCAAGAAGCTAGAGGCTTTATTATTTGTTCTGATGTAGGAGAAATTATCTTCAGATTGTTTTAATCCTGGACAAAAACACTGTGGAAAAAATATCCAATGTTGTAAGGAATTTTGTGTTCTCAATTTGGGAATCACTGAGAGAGAGAAAAAAATAAGAAGCTGTCCTGCCATAGAGCTCAGAAGTTTAAGTTGACTAGGCAAGTATTCTATTACTTGACCCCTGCCATAGGCAGGTGGTTTTCAGTTAATTTTCAGACGAGGTGTTCAGTTTTTGCCCTGGGATGGCATTCAGATTTGCCTTTTCAAAAGCTGTGGTTGATTATCAGTATGCAGCTCTACTACCAGATTTACAAACCAACAATTATATAAATGGAACAGTTGTGGAAACAGAAGTAGAAATGTAGAAGTCTTGTAAAACTTTGTGTTCCTTGGAAATGGAGGTATAGATGATGGAGAGCTAATATGTTATAGAAATCTTGCCCATGTAATTGTAACCCCTCTGTACAGTATTTTCACAATAAATTAAAAAAAAAGAAATTTGAATCTCTGGACTCAGAGCCTATAGCACAATTGAACAGTACTTTAGTAGGTCATAAATGTCTGATTTCTACTCCCAAAATGACAATAAATACCACCCAGGATATTAAATTGCCTCAAACTGGCAAATTTCTTTGCTTGTCACATTTAAGTCAGGTTTCAAAACTTTTCTAGGACCTCGTTATATGATTTTGTAGAAACTCAGATTTTTCCAAATATCACTGGCTGGGCACTTATTGATTCCCCTGAACATAGACTGGGGGCATTTTCCATTAGCCCCATGGGTAATACTTTATCCTGCACAACAAAACAAGTGCTGATTTGACTAATTTGGAGCTGATCTAGGTGGATTCTAAACATCAATGGAAGTCATCCTGGATCATGTTCTTCCTTGGTGGTTCATGCAGGTACACCTGCATCACATGTGGGGTTCAGAACCACTGGAATGTGCACAGGACTCAAAACCTGTTTGGGCTTTGCAACCAATGGAACAAACCCCTCTATGTTCACATGCTTTCTGGAGTTCAGGGATGGTTCCAGATCTCCATTGGTCACCATCACCAACATCACTAATAGATTCCTTATCTGGAGTTCAAGAGAAGCTTCTCTACAGTAATGCTAACCTGAGAATGGAAATAAGCACAGGATTTTAGAGTGGACTCTAGAAGTTAAGGTGCAACTAAACTTCCATGAGGATCTAATGGGGGATCAGTATAGTTTGAAGTTGGACTGAACACTGATGAGTGGCTATGTTCATGTATTTTCAAAAAGAAAAATTACCTGGCAGAGAATATCCATAAAAGAACATTTTGCCAAGCCAGGTAGTACTAGGGGCTCTTGGCCATTCAGGCCCATCCCTAGACACCCAGGTTCCATCCCTACTCACAGGCTTTGAGGCATCTAAACAAGGACTTCTTCCCTTTTTCTTGGACTCACTGGTCACACAATCCTCCAACTTGTCAAGAAGAATATGTAAGGGGAAGACCAGTCTGAAGAGGGCAAGTTGAATTTGCCATACTGTGTAAGTTCTTTCAGGGTGTCATGGTCCTTACGCTCATAGAATTCATTGTTGTATAAGTCCATCCACACAGTGAAGATGAAACAAATGCTGCTGTGGGCAGATTGGTGACAAGGAAAGTGAGAGCCTGACCTCCCAATCTTGAGCCTTCTACCACAGCCCCTTTCTGCCAGGACTCATGCTGTGGCTGTCCATCACATATGCAGACTTGCCTGTTGAGAAAGGAAGGAGACTCCTGGGAGCAGAATGATCATCACAACATACTTCCAGGAGCTTCTGAAAGACAATTCTCCAAAATTCACCCTGTGATAGGCAGTGAGAATGTTGTTTCTGCACAGGATCTGATTTTCTGCACACTGCTTTCCCTGTCATCCACTAGAATCCACAATTGCAACCACATTCACAACTGTGTCATTTGGCATTCACTGAAGTGCCAAGCCTCAACCCTCATAAGTGGTAGACAAACAAACTTGCACTTTGGTTCAGAAGCCTCAAAGATACCCAGTTTTCAGGAACAGAACTTCTTTTTGTGTCAACATCCACTTACTGGTTTACTTGTTCATCTTCCTCCCAGTTATGGTGAAGGGATCTGTACCAATAAGAAGAGAGAAGGAAGTCAACTCTATGGTTCTCCTTTTCTGAACTAAGAGGACACCTATGGGACTGGCTAAGTCCTACATGGTAGTAGAAAAGTGATGGAGAAACTGATGAGATATGTCTCTACAATACTGTGAAAATTCTGTGAAGAGGCTTGTATGCATCTGTCCAAAGTAAATGTCTGTAATCCTAGCTAATATCTGAGGATCACAGTTGGAAGCCAGTCTAGTCAGTAAACTCTAAAGCCACTCATCTTCAATTAATCAGCAAAAGGACAGAATTGGACCTGTGGCTCAAAGGGTAGAGTGCTAGCACTGAGCATCAAAAGGACAGCACTAAGGCCTTGAATTCAAGTTCAAGTTGCAGCCTTTCCTCTACCTACATTACTTCACAGGCCTGCAAGATGGCTATTGAACCCTTATTTATTAATGGGAAATGTGATTTCATAGGGCCTCACTTAGATGAGGGTCATTGTTAGGTGCCACTGGCTCATGCCTGTCATCCTAGCCTCTCAGTAAGCAAACTGCTGAGGCTCCAGTATCTTCTAAGGAAAATGAAATGCCCTGGTGACCCAGTCCTAAGAAACTAGCCAGGGTGTACACTTCTTTGTCTTATGCCAACCTCCCATGAGAATACCCCCAAAAAACAGGAAGTGGAACTGTGACTCAAAGTGGTAGAGTGCTACCCTTGAGCAAAAAAGCTCAGGGACATGACCCAGAGCCTGAGTTAAAACCCCATGACTGACAAAAAAAGATCACATTTATAGAAAGTAGCAGAGCCACAAGTCAAACACAAGATGGTTGAGTGCTGGAGTTGAAGTTCTATAATGTTTTGGGGCATATTGTAAGATGTTATTAATAAGAAGATCAAAACACCACGGAGATAAACAAAAAATCATCAAGTAGTTGCTTACCTTTTTTTGGGTCAACTCCAGCTTTGCCGTGGGTGGTGTGCAGTTCCCCAGAAAAGGAGAAGAAAATACACCATAGAGGATTCCACAGCACAAGCAAGAAGCTATGGCTGGCATATGTGAAGCATGGAGAGCAGAATTTCCATGACTTGAGACAAACAGGACACAGGATACATACTACAGGTGCTCAAAGAAGTCCCAAATTTCATTCCCTAAAAAGGCTCTAGGGGGTGATGAGATTTGAGCTGCACCTTGAGAGACAGACTACAACTGTGTATAAAGAGAATAATAAAACCAGGCACCAGTGGCTCACTCTTATAATCCTACCTACTTAGGAGCTAAGATCTAAGGATCAAGGTTCAAAACCAGCCTGAACAGGAAAGCCTATGAGACTCTTATCTCCAATAAACGACTAAATAAAAAAGTCAGAAGTGCAGCTCAAGTTTTAGAGTACTAGCCTTGCCCCAGAAAGCTCGAGAACAGCACCATGGCCCTAAGTTTAAGCCCCAGGATTGGTACAAAAGAAGGAAGAGGAGGAGGAGGAGAAAGAGAAGATTCTAGTAGACTGGAAGGAAATACAAAGTTGAAATTTTCCAGGTATACACACTGTATAATTGGCCTTTCAAAAACTTAGATTAGTCACCTAAGACTCAGGAGGAAGCAGGCGGTCAGTCACTGCACTACATGTGTAGACGCTGGAAGTGAAAAGCAGAGATGCTATACCCTGGACTCTCAGAAAAGAGAAAACTCAGAAAGAAACTGGAATCTACCTATCCCCCATCTCTGTAGCAACAAGATGAATGAAAAACCTGGAAAAGGAGTGTGTGTGTGACTGTGACCCACACACCACTGTTTTGTTTTGGGCAGAGAAAGTAGGATTCCTGAGGTCTGGACACTCATCCACGAAATGGGACTAAATGTATTTTCCCCCCTAGGGAGATCAAATTAGATAATCCATTTAGAAAGCATTCTAGCCTATGAAACAGAATAACATGAACATTCCCAGGACTGGACAACCTCCTTCTATACAAGTGTATGCATTCTATTTGGGACCAACCTAAATTAAGCTAAAAGCTGTTTCTTGATCTTTTTTTCTTTAATTGTGCATTGATCTTTTTTAAAAAATTGTGTCTATATGCATGTGTGTGTGCACGCACGCGCACAGCACACCACACCACACACACACACACACACACACACACACACACACACAGCACGTGCACATGCATACTGGAATTATGCTAGAACTCAGGGCCTGGACACTGTCCCCTAGCTTTTGATTTTTTAAATTTTTTTCTCAATGTTGGTGTTCAACCACTTGAGCCACAGCACTACTTCTAGCTTTTTGTTGGTTAACTGGAGATGAGTCTCACAGACTTTCCTACCTGGGCTGTCTACAAACCACTCTCTTCAGATATCAGCCTACTGAGTAGCTGGGATTATAGGTGTGAGTCACCAGTTCCCAGTTTTGCACTGGTTCTGGTTTTATCTTCTCTGCTGCACATAAAAGTATCTATTCTATTTTCATATCTTAGTTCTCCAAGTATTTGCAGCCAATAATTACCACCATTTCCCCTCTCCCAACCAAAGTTCTAGACTATTCAAAACAATCCTTTGCCAGCTGCCAGCGGCTCACAACTGTCACCCAAGCTACTCAGGAGGCTGAGTAGTGGTAGGATTGTGGTTCAAAGTCAGCCCAAGCAGGAAAGCCTCTGAGATTCTCATCTCCAAATAACTACCAAGAAAAAAAGGCAGAAATGGAGCTGTGGCTCAAGTGGTAGAGTGCCAGCCTTGAGCAAAAAAAAAAAAAAAAAAAAGCTCAGACACTGCATCGAGGCCGAGAGTTCAAACCCTAGGTCTGTTCATGTATGTGCACATGCGCGTACACACACACAAGCATACACAAGTATTCCATCTCCTTCTGAGGCTCTTCAGGGTTTCACACAAAGACAGAACACCACCTTCTGTCTGACACTTTCTAGAGTTTTCCATATGATGACCAGTAAGAAACACGAGTTCTAAATGTAACCATACCTAGAAGCTAGTTGATCCTCCTACCGTTAATGGTTCTGAACTACCTTACTTTCCTTCTGTAGTCAATCTAATTCTTGCTGGCTAGCTCAACATTCAGCCCACATCCTTGAATAAATAAAGCTTTTTCTGATGAAAGGTAGTGCTCTACCTCTTGAGCTACAGAACCATTTCTGGCAATTTCTGAGTAGTTTATTGGAGATCAGAGTCTCATGGACTTTTCTGCTCTGAACTTTTCTGACTTTTCTGTTTTGAACTGCAATCTTCAAATCTCAGCCTCCTGAGTAGCTAAGATTACAGGCATGAACCACTGGTACCTGGCTTCAGTCTTTTTTCTTTGCTCCAGAATTCCTCTCATGTTGATCCTCATGCACTAAAAGACAATTCAATGTTACTGTCAACATGATGGCTTTTAAAATCAAATTTCTCTGCATACAGTCTAGACCCTTCTATATCACAAGCCACTAACAAGTTATCTGAGATCTGATCATCCACACAAGGCAGGTGACACTAGTAATATTTAGAAGAATTGTCAAAACTGCAAAACTGAGGATTAAAGAAGTAGTAAGGTGGGCACTAATGGCTTGTGTCTGAAATCCTAGCTATTCAAGAGACTAAGACTGAGAGGATTGTAGTTTGAGGCCTGACTGGGCAAAAATGTCTGCAAAAATCCATCACCAAAATAACCAACAAAAAGCAAGGCTGGAGAAATGGTTCATACAGTAGTGCACTTAGCCATAAGCAGCAAATTCAAGCCCAGTTACTGGTTAAAAAAATAATAATTTTTACTTTTCACTGTACACTTGAACCACTCAAATGCATATCACCAGAGAGCCCAATTTTAAGTGGTTTTCCTAGATAATTAATATATAGACAGGGATGAGAAGCTCTGAAGTAATGACCTTGATACTTAAAAGGTTTTTTTTTAATACATCATCGTTGTTCTATATTTTTAAATAAGAGTAGATTATTAAAACCAGTTAATGAGTGAGGTCTAGCTTTCACTGTCAACTATGTGTAGTTATTTCATTTAGCATAATCCATGAGCTGGACAGTGTTTGGCAGTGTCTTTATATTTCAATTTACATAACTTTCAGTATTTAGCTGTTCTGAGAAACATTATGTATGGGCTTAAGCATGTAAATATCTTCATAGCCACTCAACTGTTTACCTAGGATAAATTCTGAGATGAGGAAGTACTGACTTGGAGGGTAATACACACTTTTCAGACTTTTGAACATGTCAAATTGCTATCCTTAATGGAATGGTCAATAGCATTTGGGGCGCATTAGAGTTACAAATAAGAAAAAAGTACAGTTCAAATTGATTTAAACAATAAAGGGGATTTATAGGCTCATAGAACTGGCAAGTACAGCATTTAAATGAATTTCAAGGCTAGCAGGATTCTGCATTTTAATAATATCATGAAGGATCTGTCTATATCATTTCACCTCTCCCCTTAGCCCTGTGCGGTACCAGACTTTTTTGAGTTAAAATAGCTTTTTCTGTAGCCAGCAATTGCAAATGCCTATACAGGGAGAAAAGGAAGCTCTCTAGAAATGAATGGGTCTGGGGAAAATTATAGTTGTTTTTGTTTCTGTTGGATGGAGGGCTTGAACTTGGGTCTGAGTGCTGTTCCTGAGCTTTTTCTGCTCAAGGCTAGCCTTTGAGCCATAGTGACCAGTTTTCTGGTGGTTCATTGAGGATAAGAGTCTCATGGACCCTCCTGCCTAGGCTGGCTTTGGGCCGTGATCCTCAGATCTCAGCCTCCTAAGTAGCTAGGATTACAGGTGTAAGCCACTGGTGTCAGGCTAAAAAATTATGTTAAAGGAAGTAACTCTGGTCCAGAAAGACAAAAGATCACATGTTCTTTCTCATAGATGGAAGACAGACCTCATTTATAAATATATATAAGCACACACTGAGTCATGTGCATATATATATATATATATATACACACACACACACACACACACACACACACACACAGAGATACATACTACAAAAGAATTAACTAAAGTATATGGTATATCATTAACGGAAATAACATGGTATATGCAGGGGAGAATTCTTTGAAAAACTATAACAAAATGGATAACAGGAAGCTGGAACTTGAGGTGGGGGGTAGGTGGATGAGGTGGTACGATGTGGAGGGATGGAGAGAGGAAGGGTTGGAGAATGCAATCATCATATTCAATGTACATCTGTGAAAATGGAACTAGGTAACTTGGGTGGGGTTGAGAGATGGGAAGAATGATGGAAGGAATGGCGTGGATCAAGATGCATTGTACAGCTGATAGCTGATGGCTCTTGCCCATAATCCTAGCTACTCAGGAGGCTGAGATTTGAGGATAAAGGTTCCAAACTGGCCTGAGCAGGAAATTCCATGAGATTATCTCCAAATAACTACAAGAAAACCAGCAGGGGAGCTGTAGCTCAAAGTGGCAGAGGGCTAGCCTTGGGTAAAGAAGCTCAGGGACAGCGACTAGGCTCTGAGTTCAAACCAAAAACCAAATTTTTTTTTCAAAAGATGCCCTGCGCTTCTAAACTGATGTGTTGAATTGAAACCTCTTTGTACAACTACTTAAAGATAGATAAATAAATAAATCCCGGAGGAAGGCTCTTTCTTCCACATTAGGCCTCGCCTGGAATTGACTGATCAGAGATGGGATCATTCTAATTCACTTAAGCTCAAATATAAAGGAGCAGCCAGCTGCTCCTTCCAGACCTTATAGCTTTCAGGGGTGATGTTCAGATGTACTGGGGAAAGGAGAAGGTGACTAGAGGAGGCACCTACAAAGCCCGTACTGGATGAGCAACATGTGAGAAAATAAAAACTTGGTGCTGCTTACTTATTTGAAAAAAGAAGGGAAGAAAATGGATTTGTGAGAAATGGGCCTAACATTCAATCAAAAAAGTCTACCGTAGGCCATTTCCACAGGTAGTGAATCCATTAGCAGGCCTTATGCCCAGGAATAGAAAGCACATAGACTATACTGTATGTAGTATGTTACATTCACACAAGTGCTGTGGATGTAAAGAACTGTAGTATTGGGAGCTGGTACGCCTGTAATCATAGCTACTCAGGAAATTGAGATCTAAGGATCAATGCTCCAAGCCAGCTCAGTTCTGTGAGACGCTTATCTCCATTTAACCACCGGAAAACTGGAAGTGGCACTGTCGCTCTAAGTGTAGAGCACTCATATTGAGCAAAAGAGCTCAAGGACAACCCTGAGGCCCTGAGTTCAAGCCCCAGGACTGACAAAAATGAAAAAGAAAAAGAAAGAAAGAAAGAAAGAGATATCTTGGAATAGGTAGATTAGTCAGGCAGAAGAAATCAGGAATAAGCCTGCAAGATTTCTCTTAAAAAAAAAAAAAAAGAAAAATAGGGCTGGGAAGGTGGCTTAGTGGTAGAGTGCTTGCCTTGCATGCATGAGATCCTGGGTTTGATTCCTCAACACCCATAAGCAGAAAAGGCCAGAAGTGGTACTGTGGCTCAAGTGGTAGAGTGCTACTCTTGAGCTGAAGAGCTGAGGGATAGCACCCAGGCCCAGAGTTAGGCCCCACAACCAACAAAAAAATAAATAAAAGAGAGAGAGAGAGAGAGAGAGAGAGAGAGAGAGAGAGAGAGAGAGAGAGAGAGAGAGAGAGAGAGAGAGAGAGAGAGAGAGAGAGAGAGAGGATGATCTGAGAAAACTTCCCAAGCATTCTAACTTCCCTTTGACCCAGATAGGTTGGATAAAATGAAAGTAGGATAGTCTTAAATGTCTTTAGGTAATTCCATGCCCCAAGAGCTAAAAGGGAATGACCAATTAAAAATATCATGGGTCGTGACCAATGAGCAAGTCACCTTCCAGCAAATCATTAGCATAAAAGTTAAATGACACCTATATACATTAAAAGAAAAGAACCCACCATAGATTAAACCAGTTAGTTGGCAAACCGCTATCATGACCCCTCTCACCCAGCAAGAACGTTTTCTCTCTCCTCTTCTCACATGCATAAATTGAAAACTTTTAACACTTACTCCTTGCTGTGGATTTCATTCCTTGAGTTCTCCAGGCAGTGACACAGCAAGATCAGGATCTGCTGCAGCTCTAGTGGTGGCCACTGGTGGGGTGAAAGCATTAGCAGGCATGGTTTGTTGCTGGGCTGAAGGCGGTGACATAATTGGGCCTCTCTGGCTATGAAGGAAACAGCAGGTAAGAAAAGTCAGTGTTCTAAGCTGTCAATATTCACGTGGCTAGAACTGGCCTTGTAGCTTTAAGTCTAAGGTTAAAAAACTTCTATGAGAACTTCTTGATGTTTATGGTACCTTGCATATTTCCCTCTTGAAATAGCAATTGCTCTTTCTTTGAGTTTATCATGTGTCAGAATTTTCTAGAAACATACACTTGGGCCCACCCAGTTCTATCCCCTGTTTCCAGGCAAGGTTGTTTAGGCTGTTATTGCCTCCCTTTGAGAAATGTTTCCACTGTGTATAGTTTTTTTTTTTTTTTCAGTCCCGGGGCTTGAACTCAGGACCTGGGCCCTGACCCTAAGCTTCTTTATGCTCAACGCTAGTGCTCTGCCACTTGAACCACAGCACAAATCCTGGTTTTTCTGAGCAGTTTATTGGAGATAAGAGTCTTAAAGGACTTTCCTGTGCAAGCTGGCTTTGATCCTCAGATCTCAGCCTTCAGAGTAGGTAGGATTACAGGCATGAGCCACCAAACACCTGGCCTATAGTCCTTTTATGACCTCATAGAATAGCTTTAGGTCCAGCTAGCTGCCACTGCTGCAGAGAACAAAGCATTTGCTTTTCCTGTCCCATTTCAAGGGCCTTTGACCAGGTCATTACTAGGTCATTTACATGGCTCAAATACAGCAAAACTCTTTTTTTTTTTTTTGGTCTGGTCATGGGGCCTGAACTCTGGGCCTGGGTGCTGTCCCTCAGCTCTTCAGCTCAAGGCTAGCACTCTACCACTTGAGCCACAGTGCCACTTCCGGCTTTTTCTTTTTGCTTAAGTGGTGCTGGGGAATCGAACCCAGGGCTTCATGCATGCAAGGCAAGCACTCTAACACTGAGCCACTTTCCCAGTCCCGCAAAACTCTTTATTACACCCCTCCCCTTTCCCTCCCTTCCTTTCTCAGGGCTACTTTCCTATCATGTGTCATTTTAGGTCACATATCACTCAAACACAACAAAGCTCTGCTCTCTCTTTTTTCTCCATCCCTCCTTCCCCACACTCCTTCTCCTTTCTCCAATCCCTCTCTCCATTTCTTTTCTTTTCTTTTTTGCTGGTACTAAGATTTGAACTCAGGGCCGGGTGCTATCTCTTAGCATTTTTTACTCAAGGCTAGTACTCTGTCACTTGAACCACTTCTAGCTCTTTCCTGGTTGATTGGAGATAGGAACATTATAGATTTCCCTGCTGTAGCTGGCTTTGAACCATGATCCTTACATCTCAGCCTCCTGTTTAGCTAGGATGACAGGAATGAGATGGCTATTTTTTGAAGAACCCTCAGTGCAGTTTCATTAGTACAATTTGATTAATATTCATCTTTTCACCATAGTGTGGGGTTCATAAGGGATCTTTTTAAACTACTGTGTCTTCAGTGTCCTTGACATTGTACTAACACCTGCTTTACTTATATCTTTAAATAAAATAACATTTGACTAAAAAAAAGCAACATATGTTCTTGAATTTTATTTTCATTACAACTGTTTCTCATTTGCAATCATGCTTAAACAAGTTTCTTGAAGTTAGGGAAAACAGGGTTTTGCAATTGCACGTATGAAATTCACTCCCAAATGGTAACAACTCCTCTCATTGCCATGAGTATTTGAGTACAGATTCCTTCGACTCACTTTCAGAGCTAACCAGGTTCACTGGTTCCCATTGATGGACAGGTAGACTTAGGAAAACATTCCCAATTGAGGAACATGTGTTTCTATAGCTGTCAGATGGAAGCCAGTGTGGAGATCCCATTTAAGGAAACATGGTGGACAGAGAAATCACAATAGCCAGGAGAAAATGACCAGGTGCACCAAGAGCAAGAAAGGGACTAAGTGGAAGATGCTCCCAAGATATTCCCCATGTATGCAACTTTCCAACCATGGTCTGTAATAGAGACAACCCATCAACAGGGTCCATGAAAAGGGAGACAGCCAATCAGCAAAATCCCCACTCCACCATACTGGCTCAGTAGCTAGAGCAACAGAACAAAACAGAACAGCAGCAGCAGCAGCAGCAGCAGAGTACTAGTAAAAGCAGCTCTTTTGATTTGTTGTCCATTAGTTTTTGGTATACATTTTTTTTTTGGTGGTATCCTGATGTAGATGCTCAGTTCTCCCATTGTCCTATCTGAGTACATGCTTTTCCCAACCTGGGACTCCAAAAAGAAACAGAAAATGCCACATGTCTGTCTCTGTTGGACGTTGGGCATAGGCATCAGGGAAAGGCCATAGGCTGGTTTGCTTTGAAAAACTTGGGTGGGGTGTGACCAGTTTCTAATTGAATTCCATCCTATCAGGAACGAGATCTTCATCTCTTCTCAGGGTGCCCTTGACTAGCAATTCCCTCTGCTAACATTGCAGTCGGCTACAGTTCTTTCAAACCCTGGGCCCAGAGGAGTCTGGGATGTGAAAGTATTAACCTGTAGATTAATTTCTCATGCCAGTTGTGTTATTGGATTTCTCTCTTTGCCAACTCACTTTAAATGGCTGTAACTACTGAGGTCTCCAGTGAACCTCAAAGTAGAAATGATGTTTGCAGAGAAGGACTGCATCCATTCCATCTACCCTCAGAGCTCCTGCACAGACCCTTTCTCTTCAGCAGAATGGAAGTGCATTTGTAAAGGTGTAAGCGTTTACATTCCCAGGACCTTTAAAGAGTATTAACTTCCTCCAGGTCTCTGAACGAAGCAATTACTTGGCTAGAGATAGAACCATAGTGATACATATGAGACTAGGTTTCCTTCCCTTCTTCTCTCCCTCTAACCCCCTCTTCTTTCCTCCCACCCTTTTTCTTTGTCCTTCTTCCTTCCTCCCTCTTCTTTACTTCCTCCCTCTTCTTTACTTCCTTCTTTCCTCCCTGTCCTTCCTTCCTTTTCTTTTTATTCTAGTACAGAGACTGAACTCCAAGGTCTGGCTGTCCTTTAGTTTTTTTTTTCCCCAAGGCTAGCATTTTACCACTTGAGTAAACTCTACTTTTAGCTTTTTGCTCATTAGTTGGAGATAAGAATCCCATAGATTTTTCTATCTGGGCTGGCTTCAAACCAGTATACTTAGACCTCAGCCTCCTGAGTAGCTAGGATTACAGGTGGGAGCCACTGCCTTTCTGTTCACATCAAATATGCATGGAACTGTTTCCAATCAAGGCCTCTGAAGAGAGAATTGGGAGAATAACTCTTGGGGCTTGCAGTGTGGCTATCCGATGAATGATTCTGAACTACAGAGTAGAGACTAGTTTGTGTGTAATCAATATGGATTTGGTTCCCCATCTTTAAGTGTAAGAAATAGCAAAGCAGTTCATTGCTCTATATCCAACTAAATGCAGTTCTGAGTCTCAATTTTCTAGTTGCCAAGTGTTGGAGTTTCCCTCCCTTTCTTTCCCAGGGAGCAGGGTATCCTATGTGACTCTGGACGCATGGGCAATAATGTCCACAAAGTGCAGCTGGTGATGGGGCTCCCTCTTCAAGCTTTAGAGTCCATCAGAAGAAGGCCATGGTGTCTCTGTGGATTGAGTACAGGTCTGGCCACCCCTGGGGAAAGTCATGAAATCACTCACAGGAGAACAGGCTCTTTTTCTGAGCACACCTAATGCTATTGTTTTCAATTTTGATGGCTGATTTGAGCATACAGTGACAAGCAGATGACAAAAAACACTCAAGAGTTAGATACAAGCTGGGCACTGGTGACTCACACCTGTAAATGTAGCTACTCAAGAGGCTGAGATCTGGGAACTGTGTTTCAAAGCCAGACTGGACAGGAAAGTCTGTGAGATTTATATCATCTCGAATTAACAATCAGAAAAACTGAATCAAAGAGGTAGAGTGGGGGCTGGGAAGGTGGCTCAGTGGTAGAGCACTTGCCTTGCATGCATGAGGCCCTGGGTTCGATTCCTCAACACCATATAAGCAAAAAGAAAAAAAGCCAGAAGTGGTGTTGTGGCTCAAGTGGTAGAGTGCTAGCCTTGAGCTGAAGAGCTGAGGGACAGTGCCCAGGCCCAGAGTTCAGGCCGCATGACCCGACCAAAAAAAACCAAAAGAGGTAGAGTGCTACCCTTGAGCAAAAAAGCTCAAGGGACAGCACCCATGAGTGGCAACAACAACAACAACAACCAAAAGAGAACTTGTTAGGGGAACCTTCTTGAAAAGCCTTGAGGTGAGACAGGCCATTTTTTGGGTTGCATACATGTCATCCTGTTTAGCCCCAGGAAAGTTTTGCTATAGAGAATGCTCACCTCTGATTGTTATCTTATATGGTTAGCTTGTGGTGAGCTTTGTCCCCACCCACAACATGGTTTTTGCCTTTAAAAGCTTTGTGCAAGCTCTGTTCTGGGCTGCAGGTCTTTGGGACAGGAGTCTACCTGTAGTCACCGACATTTTACTGAAGACTCCCAGCCAAGCGCTGATGGCTCACACCTATAATCTTAGCTACTAAGGAGGCTGAGATCTGAAGATCACAGTTCAAAGCTAGCCCAGGCAGGAAATTCCGTGACACTGTCACTGTGGCTCAAGTGGTAGAGCACTCATCTTAAGTTGAAGAGCTGAGGGACAGTGCTCAGGTCCAGAGTTCAAGCCCCACAACTGACCAAAAGAAAAAAAAAAAGATTCCCAATTTGACCTCTCAAGATGTGGCTTCTCTGTATCTTGCAAACTATTCCCATATAATAGAATCCAGTGACCTCCATCTCTTCCTTGTCTCCCCTCCCCCATTCACTCTTACCCATTTGTCCTCTAGGAAATTTAACTGGTCATGCATGCCACTACAGCCATCTCCACAAACAAAACCTGCAAAAGAAAATTCAAAATAATCTTCTATTCAGAAACCTGACATTTGACATATGTGGTTGTCCCTCAGGTATATCATTCAAGTTACAGCCTGATGGTAGAACGAATTGCTGGTGTACTACTGCATAGGAGACCCTAGGTCCAATTTCCAGCTATTCCACAAACCAGCTCCAGCCTCTTGTCCCTATAAACCAAATAAAGACACACAGTGAAGATGAGAGAAAGGAAATTTATTACCTTGTAGACAGGGGGGAAGACAGCACTTCAGCCCTTCTTCAGAAATATAGACAGGATCAGTAGCTTTGAATACATAACTGGGGGAAGGGGATATAAGAACTACAGTCTTCAAGCTATATCCTGGTACCTCATATCTGTAATCCTGGCTATTCAGGAGGCTGAGATCTGAAGATCAAGGGTTGAGACCAGCCCCGGCAGGAAAGTCTGTGAGACTTTTATGTACAATTACCCACCCCCAAATGAGGAGTTGACCTGTGGTTCAAAGTACTAGAATGCTAATCTTGAGGAAGGGACAATGCCCAGGCCCTGAGTTCAAGTCCTAGGACAAAAAAAAGAGTTACAATCTTTGGTCAAAATTTGGTTTCTTTCTCTCATACAACTTTGCATAACCTTTGAAATAAAAAGCTATTTTAATTAAGTCCTATCTCCTTGTATTAGTTACATCCTGTTACAAGTTCCTGCTTTGGCCAGCTTTTATGGCTTTAAATTTTTTCCTTTTTAGTTACATTAACTACTGAAGCCACATTGCTAAAGTTTTTTCCTCTTTTTAAAAAAATTTCTTTTTAAAGAATAATCTTTAGGTAGTTATGCATAGGAGCTTCCATTTAATAAGTAAATACAATACGTTTTGATCAGCGTTACCTCTTGAGACAAGGAGAGGGAGACCCCAACACGTCAACTTGAAAATTGAGACTCAGAACTGAATTCAGTTGGTTGCAGAGACATGAACTGCCTGGCTGGTTCTTACACTTAAAGATGGGAAACCAAATCCAAATTGATTACATATAAATCAGTCTCCGCTCTGTAATTTAGAATCATTCATCTGATAGCCACCCTGCAAACCCCAGATTTCTTCTCCCAATCTCTCCCTTCAGTGTACTTGACTTGAAACAGTTGCATGCTTATTTGATGTGAACAGAAATGCAGTGGCTCCCACCAGTAATCGTAGCTACTTAGGAGGCTGAGCCAAATTATAGGAGTCTTTATTGTCACCTCGGCAGACCAACAGATGCACAGGAGTATATATGTCTGAAATTGTGCTGTCCTGAGACATCTCAGAGTTAAGTCTTTCAAAGAGAAAAAACACATCTTTTTTGGCAAGCAATGCATAAGACTTTTTTTGTTTTATTTTACAAAGCATATACAGACACCAAACTTAGCATTATCAATAAATTTAGACTTACTTCCCAAATATGGGGTGGCTGGAATACTTTCAGGGAAGGGAAGGAGGAAAGGAGAGAAGAAGAATAGAAGAAGAATAGAAGAAGAAAAAGAGGAGGAAGAAGAAGAAGAATAGAAGAAGAAGGAGAAGAAGAAGAAGAAGAAGAAGAAGAAGAAGAAGAAGAAGAAGAAGAAGAAGAAGAAGAAGAAGAAGAAGAAGAAGAAGAAGAAGAAGAAGAAGAAGAAGAGGAGGAGGAGGAGGAAGAGGAGGAGGAGGAGGAGGAGGAGGAGGAGGAGGAGGAGGAGGAGGAGGAGGGGAGGAGGAGGAGGAAGAAGGAGGAGGAGGAAGAAGGAGAGAAGGAGGAGGAGGGAATGGAGGAATAGGTAGAGGAGGAGGAGGTAGAGGAGGAGGAGGGAGGAGGTTCTATCTCTGACCTGGCCAAGCAATTGCCCCATTCACAGACCTGGAGAAACTGCCCTTTTAAGGTCCTGGGAATGTAAAGGCTTACACCTTTACAAATGCATTGCCATTCTGAACACAGAGAAGGTCTGTGCAGAGGTGCTGAGGGAAGACGGAATGGATTCAATCCCTTCTCCCCAAACATTTCTACTTCTGGAGTTCACAGGAGACCTTAGGCGTTACAGCCATTTAAAGTGAGCTGGCCAGAGAGAGAAATCCGATAGCACAACTTGAGAAATTAATCTAAATGTTAATACTCCCACATCCCAGAGAAAGAATGCACAGATCAACACCCCTCTCCTAGTCATGGGTGCCTAGACACCTTGAGCTCTTCCTCTTCCCCAGTACCTCCCATGCCACTTCCTTTGTGGTCAGGGAGTGCTTACAATTCTAGGCCAGTTCTAATGGAAATTGAGGTATGTGTGTAGTGGAACCCCTTGTGCCTTTAGCTTGACCTTTGGGCAATAAAGTCCTACTAGGGCCTCATGCACACAGGTCACATCTCATTCATATACTTACATTATGGGATAACAATCTTACACATGCACAGATTCTCCTCTAAAAAAAAATCTTCCCAGTCATGATCCCCTCCTCTGCTATAGTTACTAAGAATTCCTCCCACATTCCCTGGGTGGTAGAAAGCAGAAAGTCCTCCTTGGGTTTCCTACTCTGATTCAGGAACAGATAGTTCCCCTATGGTCCTTTTTCAAATTGGAAAAAGAAAACATTTTATCTATTTAAATTTGAATTGTAACTACATGTTAGTTCCCACAGTCAAATACCATTTATTAGAGTTATTTCACTAAGCTGGAATTTCACCTCAGCCAATTCAAGCACTCTTCTGTCTCAGGAGTAAAGGCAATTATAACCACCATACCAAAAGGTCATTTTTTAAACAGTCAACATCATCATTCTAATTATTCAGTCAACAATAACAAAAGGCACACTTTCACAGTGGGCTTTTATAGCCAGGATATTATTAAATGTGAATCCCAAAAGGGCAAATTCATAGAAGGAGGAACATATGTTGTATTAAAACAACAGTAATTTGTTGACATATTCTGCACACAAATGATGTACATTATGCAAACTAATTTGGCTTTGGTGTTAGAAAAAGATTTTTGTAAAATGGGGGAATATTTGTTTTTTCCATAATAGAGTTTGAACTCAGGGTTTTGTATTTCCTAGACTGGCATGATACTACCCAACCTGCCTGCCCAGATTTCCTACTGGTTGCTGTGAAGCATTGGGTCTCACTTTCCACCCTGGCATGATCCATAGACAGATATGCCTACTTTTAGCTATCATCAGCTGTGTGCCACCACATGCAGCTTCTGCTTAAGTTGTCCTCAAATCACAATCCTCCCATACTCAGCCTCCCACATAGGGAACTTTTTCTGCCCCATAGATATTAAAATATTTAAAGACGCAATTTATTTCTTGCATTTCCTAAAAGTGATTACAGGCATATTAGATGTTAATTTCTGTAACATTATACTTCAAGTCTTCTAGAAAAGCTCCTTTGCAAAAGGAGAGAACACACCCAAATTAATAAACTCAGAGATGAGAATGGAAACATCACCACGGAAACAACCAAGATTCAGAACATTATAAGGGAATAATTCTCAAAACTTTATGCTAATAAGTTTGAGAACTTGACAGAAATGGACCTTTTCCTAGCAAATATTGACATGCCAAAACTGAACCAAGATGAGTTAAACCAGCTTAACAGGCCCATATCAAGCATTGAAATAGAAACAGCAATAAGAGACCTCCCAGCTGAGAAAAGTCCAGGACCAGATGGTTTTACAGCGGAATTTTACAAGGCCTTCAAAGCAGAGCTCACACCAATACTCCTCCAACTCTTCAATGAAATTGAAAGAGAAAGCTCACTACCGAACACATTCTATGAAGCCATCATAACCCTCATCCCAAAACCAGGCAGGGACTCATCAAAGAAAGAGAACTATAGACCCATTTCTTTGATGAACATTGATGCAAAACTTCTCAACAAAATTTTGGCCAATCGACTTCAACAATTCATCCAAAAAATCATACAACATGATCAAACAGGATTCATTTCAGGGATGCAAAGCTGGTTCAATGTCCGCAAATCAATTAATATTATTCATCACATCAACAGGAGCAACAATAAGAACCACATGGTAATCTCAATAGATGCAGAAAAAGCATTTGACAAGATCCAACACCCCTTTATGATGAAGGTTCTGGAAAAATTAGGAATCCATGGATCATTCCTCAATACAATAAAGGCTGTATATGACAAACCTACAGCCAGCATTATACTCAATGGTGAAAAACTAAAGCCATTTCCTCTTAACTCAGGAACAAGACAAGGATGCCCACTCTCTCCACTTCTCTTCAATCTAGTATTAGAATGCCTAGCTACAGCAATAAGACAAGATGCAGACATAAAGGGGATCCAAATAGGGAAAGAAGAAATAAAACTCTCCCTCTTTGCAGATGACATGATCTTGTATTTAAAGAATCCCATAGACTCCACTCCCAAATTACTCAAGCTGATTCAAAACTTTGGCAAAGTAGCAGGTTATAAAATTAACCCCCAAAAATCAATGGCTTTTCTGTATGCCAACAATGAGAAAAGTGTGGCTGAAATTAGGAAAGCAACTCCATTTGTAATAGCCCCACAAAAAATAAAATACCTAGGAATTAATTTAACTAAAGAAGTGAAGGACCTCTACGATGAAAACTTTAAAATCTTGAAAAAGGAAATCAACACAGAACTTAAAAAATGGCAAGACCTCCCATGCTCCTGGATTGGCAAGATTAACATCGTGAAAATGGCAATACTTCCCAAGGCTATCTACAAATTCAACGCGATACCTATCAAAATTCCACCCTCATTCTTCAAGGAAATAGAAGAGGCAATCCCAAAATTCATATGGAACAATAAAAGACCCCGAATAGCAAAAACGCTCCTCAACGGAAAGAACACTGCTGGAGGAATATCAATACCAAATTTCAAACTCTACTATAAAGCCATAGTAATCAAAACAGCTTGGTATTGGCATAAGAACAGACCTCAGGACCAATGGAATAGAATTGAAAACCCAGAAATGAACCTACAGACCTATAGCCATCTAATCTTCGATAAGGAAGGTAAAACAATAGAATGGAAGAAAGACAGCCTCTTCAGTATATGGTGCTGGCAAAATTGGTTAACTACATGTAGAAAACTAAAGCTAGATCCTTATATATCACCCTGCACCAGAATCAACTCCAAATGGATCAAAGACCTTGAACTCAAAGCAGACACTCTGAAAACATTACAGGATGGAATAGGAGAAACCCTAGGTCTCCTTGGCTCAGGCCGAAATTTTCTGAATAGAGACCCGGAAACACAACAAATCAAAGAAAAGTTGGACAAATGGGATTGCATAAGGTTGCAGAGCTTCTGCAGGGCAAATGACATAGCTAGCAAGATCAATAGAAAGCCCACCGATTGGAAGAAGATCTTTACTAGCCATACAACGGACAAGGGTCTCATATCTAAAATATACTTGGAACTCAAAAAATTAAATCACCCAACAACAAATCCTCAAAGAAACAACTGCCCAATAAATAAGTGGGCGAAAGACTTAAAGAGAAGCTTCTCTGAAGAAGAAAGAAGGATGGCCAATAGACACATGAAGAAATGTTCAACATCCCTAGCCATAAAAGAAATGCAAATCAAAACAACATTCAGATATCACCTCACTCCAGTTAGAACAGCAAAATCAAGAACTCTAACAACAACAGATGCTGGAGGGGATGTGGACAGAAAGGAACCTTACTTCATTGTTGGTGGGAATGTAAACTTGTTCAACCACTTTGGAAAGCAGTATGGAGGTTCCTCAAAAGACTTCACATAGATCTCCCCTATGATCCAGCAATCCCACTTTTGGGCATTTACCCAAATGTTTACAAACAAGACCACACTAAAGCTACCAGCACAACTATGTTTATTGCAGCATTATTTACCATAGCTAAGATATGGAACCAACTCAGATGCCCCTCAGTAGATGAATGTATCAAGAAAATGTGGTATATATACACAATGGAATTCTATGCCTCCATCAGAAAGAATGACATTGCCCCATTTGTTAGGAAATGGAAAGGCTTGGAAAAAATTATATTAAGTGAAGTAAGCCAGGCCCAAAGAAGCATAGGTCCCATGGTTTCCCTTATTTGCAATATCTAGTATAGGTATGAGTCAAGCGGAAAAGGTCAGATAATGTGATATTAGGAAAATGAACCCTTAAATATGTATTTTAATGTTTTCGTTTCTTTCATGCATGTGTTTCTAACGCATTTATAAGATTATTTCTTTGTTGCCCTTGTATGTCCCTCCCCCACAGTGTAACCCCCGCTTTCACTATATTTGATGTCAGTATAACATGTGGAGGAGATGGGGACAAACAAGTCGTTTAAGGATTCAGGTGGACCTGTTGCAACAATGAGAAGTACAAAATGTCATGTCAAAACCAGCTTTACAATGTCGGTGTGGGGGGGGAGGGGGGTATGATTGGGTGGGGGGAGGGGGGAGGCTGGGAAGGGAGGTGAAGGGTAAACAAAGGAGGAGGCTGCAATGCTTGGTAAGAAATGTACACATTATCCTGCCCATGTAATTGTAACCCCTCTGTACAGTATGTTCTCAAATAAAATAAAATAATAAAATAAAGAAAAAATAAAGAAAAGCTCCTTTGCTTAGCAAAAATAAAAATAAAAAAAATCCTTTCTTGTCATCCAAGCCTAGTTTGTCCAATATGGTAGCCAATAGTCACAAATACCTGGGGACATTTAACATGTGACTGAATTTTATTTTATTTTCTGTTGATTTACCTTAAAAGTTTTAAACAAGGGCTGGGAAAGTGGCTCAGTGGTAGAGCGCTTGCCTTGCATGCTTGAGGCCCTGGGTTCGATTCCTCAGCACCACATAAGCAAAAAGAAAAAAAAAGCCGGAAGTGGCGCTGTGGCTCAAGTGGTAGAGCGCTAACCTTGAGCCCCAGGACTGTACCCAAAAAAAAAAAAAAAGTTTTAAACAAGCCCGGAGCTAGTTTCTCATGCCTATTAGTAGTCCTAGCTACCCAGGAGGATTATATCTGAGGATTGTGGTTCACAACCAGTCTGAACAGGAAAGTCCATACAACTCGTATCCCCAATTAACCAGAAAACCAGAAGTACAGCTGTGTGTCAAAAGTGGTAGAACATTAGCCTTGAGTGAAAGAGCTAAGAGACAGTACCTCGGCCCTGTGTTGAAGTCCAACTAAAATAGAACCAATCTAAAGATTTTTATTGAACTTAGCTATGGTTTTCATAGTACATTATTTCTTTTAAACTGTTGAAGATTTAGCACCTAAATTAGGCTGCTGAAAATCCATTATCCGTACTGCAGGTTTATTGTAAAAATAATGAAAAGCATCTTAATGTTGTACTGGTAATTTCTAGAAATAGTAACACTTGCAATCAGTTGAGTTGAAGAAAATAGTCTACTGAAATTATTTTTCTATGTATCTTTTCAAATTTACAAAAAGGTGCTAGAAGGTTTAGATAAAATCTAATGAGACATGGTATCTCTAAGCCACTATTTCTGTTTAGTTCAGCTCATTTTACAACCTAGGAATACCAACTGAGTGATGTTCTAATCTTTATAATAAAGATTCTAACAAATTTACCCTTCCCACAGACAGTATTTAAACACTGAGCCAAATAGAGGATAAAAGATTTTAATTTGGGGCTGGGAAGATGGCTCAGAGGTAGAGCGCTTGCCTTGCATGCTTGAGGCTCTGGGTTCGATTCCTCAGCACCATATAAGCAAAAAAAGAAAAAAGCCGGAAGTGGCACTGTGGCTCAAGTGGCAGAGCGCTAGCCTTGAGCTGAAGAGCTGAGGGACAGCGCCCAGGCCCAGAGTTCAGGCCCCACGACCGGACCAAAAAAAAAAAAAAAAAGAAAAAAAAGATTTTAATTTTTGTTCCCATACCGGGGCTTGAACCTGGGCACTGTCTCTTAATTTTTTCACTTTTTTCACTCAAGGTTGGTCCTCTACCACAGCTCCATTTCCAGCTTTTTGGTGGTCAACTGGAGAGAAAAGTCTCATAGACTTTCCTGCCTGGGTTGGCTTTGAATTAAGATCCTTAGACCTCAGCCTTCTGAGTAGCTGGGATTATAGGTGTGAGCCACCAGCATTCAGCCACAAAGGACTTATGAAGACCTTAGAAATGGCCAAAATGATATTTTTTTAAAGAGAGAAGTAGTTAGACTATGGGAGAAGGAACTTTTCTGGATTTAATCCTACCCAAGGCATCACTTAATCTGCAGGACTCTGACTGGACATAATTCAGAGAGTCCCAGGCAGGAGACCTGAAAGGATAAGGCTGGAGTAGGGGGGTGGGGACCAAGGGGTTGGGGGGGCTGGGGGGAGAGCCTGCCTGAGCTGCAAGAAGGTGACAGAAGCTGCTGGAACATAACATACAGGAAGCTGCAGGAAAGGGAGGCCTTCCCTCTGCATGTGAATGTCACACAATGGGAAGCCCCAGGGTTCACAGACTAAAACATCTGTGAAGCTGAAGACACTAAGCAGAGATCTTACTGTCTATGCACTAGAAGAGACAGTTATATACTAATAAAGCTGAAGACAAAAATCTTGAGCTGGCTTCAATGTATATGTGTGATATTTGTTGTTGAACTGGGTGCTATCCCTGAGCTTCTACTAGCTAGCTCTCTACTACTTTGAGTCACACCTCACCACTTCTGAAAACATTGAACACTGTTTTGTGTGTGTGCCAATCCTATGGCTAGAACTCAGGGCCTGGGTGCTGTCCTTAAGTTTTCTTACTCAAGGTTAATGATCTACCACTTGAACCACAGTAAAAGCAAAGTCATTTCTGGCTTTTCTGATGGCTAATTGGAGATAAGAGTCTCATGGACTATTCTATGCCTCCATCAGAAAGAATGACATTTCCCCATTTGTTAGGAAATGGAAAGGTTTGGAAAAAATTATATTAAGTGAAGTAAGCCAGGCCCAAAGAAGCATAGGTCCCATGGTTTCCCTTATTTGCAATATATAGTATAGGTATGAGTCAAGCGGAAAAGGTCAGATAATGTGATGTTAGGAAAATGAACCCTTAAATATGTATTTTAATGTTTTCGTTTCTTTCATGCATGTGTTTCTAACGCATTTATAAGATTATTTCTTTGTTGCTTTGTATGTCCCTCCCCCACAGTGTAACCCCCGCTTTCACTATATTTGATGTCAGTATAACATGTGGAGGAGATGGGGACAAACAAGTCGTTTAAGGATTCAGGTGGACCTGTTGCAACAATGAGAAGTACAAAATGTCATGTCAAAACCAGCTTTACAATGTCGGTGTGGGGGGGAGGGGGGTATAATTGGGTGGGGGGAGGGGGGAGGCGGGGAAGGGAGGTGAAGGGTAAACAAAGGAGGAGGCTGCAATGCTTGGTAAGAAATGTATGCATTATCCTGCCCATGTAATTGTAACCCCTCTGTACAGTATGTTCTCAAATAAAAAAAAAAAAAAAAAAAAAAGAGTCTCATGGACTTTCCTGTCCTGGCTAGCTTTGAATTATGATCCTCAGATCTCAGCCTCCTGAGTAGCTAGGATTACAGGTGTGAGCCACTGATGTCCAGCCTAAACTAAAAAACAAAAACAAGCAAAACACCACATACTCATTCTATTTTAGAATTAGATATTGATGATAGAAAGGTAGAAAAATTCAAGATCTGTGTCATTGTAAGGAGTTCATGTTAATGAACTGACTCTCACTTGGTTTGGAACAAAGAAAACATCCCTGCCCAGTCAGGATGAGAGAATGATGACCATGGAACATGTGATATGGAAGAGGAACATAAGCCAGCCTTTATCATGAAAGATCACACTTAGACATTGATGGAAGCCGAATTCATATTACACAATTTCAATCTTAATCATGCTTGTCCTCTATTTCCCTAGATAATAACAAAACCTTGCTTTATTATCCCCCACTCAATAAGGCCATCTAAGTTCCTATTTGAAGAGACTTTCATAGGTCTTTTGTTGTTGTTGTTGCCTGTAACTATGTATAAATATGAACCACATTTTACATAGAAAGACTTCGTTCAAAATGATGCAAAGCAGCAATGAGCAATTAGTGGAGCCAAAATTAGGATCTAGTTCTGATGAGCTCTCTATAGGATCTCACAATTTTGCCCTGGTAATTCCTGCATTAGGAAACTCAACACTGTCCTCTAGTGACAGAAAAGTCATTACAACCCAGAACTCCTGAATCACTAAGAGTAATTATCATCAGTGATTCAATTTTACTCTCCTTCCTTCTTTCCTTTGCTTCCCTAACTTCCTCTCCCTCATTCCCTTCTTCCCTTCCTTTATTTTGTCAGTAGTATGGCTTCAACTCAGGGTCTTATACTCTCCCTTAGTTTTTTTCTCAAGGCTGTCCCTCTACTACTTAAGCCACAGATCCACTACTGGCTTTATAGTGGTTAATTGGAAATAAGACTTTCACAGATTTTCCTACTTAGGCTGGCTTTGAATCACAATCCTCTAATCTCAGTCTCCTTAATAGCTAGGATTTCAGGTTGAGCTCCTGGTTCAGAAATCTCATTAATTGGCCTTCTGGAAATTAACCACACTGTATTTCCTTGTTACACATAACTTCAAGTGATTCTTTTCACACATCATGAGCTGTGAAGACTAGTAAGAGAACTCCGAGTGTCACTTTTTCTTCTCTTTCTTAACTTCCCACTACTGAGAAATCCTTTCTAGCTAGCTTACCTTCTGATTACTTTGGGAATATATCTCACTTTAAATGAGCCTTAAAGTGAGATTCTTGTTTGACTGAAGTCTTGGATTACATAAAGTTAATTGTTTAGGAAAAAAGATTATCCAATATGGTGGCTTTGATAATTTGGAGATTTCTTCTGGCTGCTCATGGAGTATAGAGGTGAGCTGCCTGTGATAGAAGCCCTATGATTATTCTGTGTGGTTTGGTTTGGTTTTCATGCCAGTACTAGGGCTTGAACTCAAGGCCTGGGGACTGTCCTGGAGCTTTTTTCCTTAAGTCTAGCACTCTATCAGTTGAACCACAGCTCCACGTTCAGGACTTCTGCTGGTTAATTTGAGATTTCTCATAGCTTTTTCTCCTCAGTCTGACTTTGAACTTCTACCCTCAAATCTCTGCCTCCTGAATAGCTAGGATTACAGACATGAGCCACCAGCAACAGTCTTGGTTCAGTATACATTGGAACCATAGGCCAAAAAAGCTCTTCCTCCACATAATTCCTATTAATGAGCCCATAGCTTCCTATATGCTTTTGTATATATGTCTATGTTTCTCTCTATATACATATACATATCTATATAAATGTATATATGTATGTGCATGTATATATGTGTGTATACATATATACACATATATATGTAGTATATATATACACAATTAGCCAGTCTTGGGGCTTGAACTCTGGGCCTGGGTGCTATCTCTGAGCTTCTTTTACTGAAGGTGAGCCCTCTATCACTTGGCCACAGTGCCACTTCCAGTTTCTTAGTGGTTAATTGGAGATAAGTATCTCATGGGGACTTTTCTGCCCAGGCTAGCTTCAAATGGCTATCCTCAGATCTCAGCCTCCTCAGTAGCTAGGATGACAGGCATGAGTTACTGGCACCTGGCCTTACATGCTTTTTTATACCTTCCCAATCATTTGACTTAAGTAAAATGACTCTTTAGACTGTAGAGGGACATTTCATTAAAAAAATTTGATCAAATATTAGCATCCTCACACTAGCTAATTCAGAATAGATGAGGACTCAGTAAAGATCAATTTTTTTTTTTTTTTGCTGGTCATGGGCATTAACTCTGGGCCTGGGCACTGTCCCTCAGCTCTTTAGCTCAAGGCTAGCGCTCTACCACTGGAGCCACATCACCACTTCCGGCTTTTTCTGTTTATGTGGTGCTGAGGAATCGAACCCAGGGCCTCATGCTTGCAAGGCATGCACTCTACCGCTGAACTACCTTCCCAGCCCAAGATCAAATTTTTAACCCTTGTTACCACACTTCAGGTCCCTCACCATTGTCTTGCTATCTCTTCCTTGAACACACACAAAGGGAGCACTGTCCATCTTCTCTTCTGTAGCTACTGTGTCAGCAGTGCATCACATCCTTTCTGAATTATCCCAGTAAAACCTCATTGGTGTTCTCCCAGGTCAAGCCTCCCCTTCAACGACTCCTTCCCTCACAGATACACACAGAGTTTGTACCACATCAGGGAAATGTATTCTGTGAAAATATAGTGCTACTGACTTGTATGTTGGCCTAATATACCTCCCTCAGAGATGCCTACCATTCCTACTGGTATCAAGACAAGATGGAAGATTGGAGAAAGGAGTTTATGGAAGGGATGGAGATGCCACATAATTGTAGGTCCTTTCCTACCACTGCCTGAGGAACACATCATACAAGGTTTCACTGGATCCATGCAAATTCTTTCTAATAAGACAAAGGGGAACTGCAGATGGACTTGGTCAGCTCCATAAATGTAAGACATATGTATTATATAGCTAAGTCCCAAAGTAGAGCTTTCATGGATGATCTGTACAAAAAGATGCTATTTAAGAATGGCAAGAGGAAGTGTTGTATTGCAAAGTAAAACAGAAAATGATGCTCTTCCCTATAGATACACACTTGGAGATGTACTAGGCATGGTGTCATATTGACAATTCAGAAAACTCCAGCAATAGAGGGGCTGGGAAGGTGGCTCAGTGGTAGAGCTCTTGCCTTGCATGCTTGAGGCCCTGGGTTCGATTCCTCAGCATCACATAATCAAAAAGAAAAAAGCCGGAAGTGGCGCTGTGGCTCAAGTGGTAGAGAGCTAGCCTTGAGCTGAAGAGCTGAGGGACAGCACTCAGGCCCAGAGTTCAGGCCCCAAGACCGGACCCTCCCCCCCCCCCCAAAAAAAAGAAAACTCCAGCAATAGAAAAAGAATGTCACTTTGCCTGACATGATTCTCAGCACTTCCTGAGAAACTGATCAAAGAACTGCATTTCCCCTTTTATCTCTTCATAGACTACTCCCCAGGGAGTTCACAACACCTGGATTTGGACAGACTGAGAGTTGACACCAGAATGACAAGGGACCATTATCACTGCATTGACACCACCACTTGGATTTTGTCCCTATAGGACCTGTCCCCTTTCCTGCCAGGACTTCAGCTCTCTTGTAAACAGAATAAAAGGTCAGAATCATTGGACGTCCATGTAGCTTTCTTGGCCAGACTGGTTTTTGGGAGTTTGTGTTTCTGTCCATCCTGAAGAAAGAGTTACTATGGATGAAGTTGCCAACTCTGTTTAAATAACAGTTTTGTAATACAGCTTCATCCCACTTTATCTCTCAGAGCCAATCATGCCTTGCTCTCTTATGCCCTGTGAGCATTTTTTTAAAACCTGTGAGCATTTTTTAAAACATTGTTTTCACTTGCAAAGAAGACAGTTAATAACGGGATTGGCACTGTACTAACACAAGTCTTACTCCCACAGGAGAGAGGCTGCAAGACCATGCAAGTGGGTCAGAGATGGATGGGGCTCACTCACACGTTACTAGGCAACTGTGCAAATGGGATGGAAGTGATATTGATACCTAGGAATATGCCTTGGAAATTCACTTGTTTCAAATCTCCAAGGCTACACTTCTCCTTTGCAACAATAAATAAATTAAAAGTGTTGAGAGAACATTCTCCTGCTTTCCAAAACAATTCTGGGGCCAATGAAAACACGAGCCATGTTTCTGAATGCTGAAGGCTGCATTTAGGTTTATTTACTCCCCCTCTTTCTCATTCAACATAGGAGTCATCAACCTCTCTATTTCTCAAGGTCTTGAATATCTCCAAGCCCTACCTTTGGGAATCACGAGCAAGCTTGAGGGATGGATGGAAGAAAAGAAGAAAATTAGAGGCATGGTAGAGGCAATTGGGGCTAAAAGGCCATGGAAGAATGGAGGTTGGAGTGAAGATAAGAATAAGAGAGAGTAAGAGAAAGACTGATGAAGAAATATGCATATTTTAGAGGTAGAAAGATGGGATGAAGACTCATTTTTCCACCAATGTTTACTGCTGTTAGTTTGAAGAGACATTGGGGAGTTGTGGCAAATCTGCCTCTCTCTCTGTCCCTTTGTTTCCTAATATGGTAGCTACTTAAGAGGAGATTTTTCTCTTAGGTAGCTTTGTGTCTGAGCTTCCCTCCATATTCCTTCATGAAGGAGTTAGGCCTCCCTGGCTAGGTAAAGGATAACAGCAAGGACCAGCTCCAATATGGGAGAGAGATGATTCAACAAGATGCCTGAGGAGAAGGACCCAGCAAGATGATGCATGCAAATCTCACAATGCAGTAATGACTCAGTAGAGACAGAGAAACCAAGGAGACTCCCTACAGCACTCCCTACACCCTATCTAACCCTATACCCACCAACTGGACCAGGCCATGCCTCAGAGGGAGAAGCTAAGACCCTATACATAAGGGACAGGTACAGGCAGGATGGAGATGCGATAAGGCTCCCGGATCCATTCTATTTTTGTTGTTGTTGTTGGTCATGGGGCTTGACCTCTGGGCCTGAGCACTGTCCCTCAGCTCTTTAGCTCAAGGCTAGTGCTCTACCACTTGAGCTACAGCACCACTTCTGGTTTTCTAGTGGTGCAATGGAGATAAAAGTTTCTCAGACTTTCGTGCCCAGCCTGGCTTTGAACCTGGATCCTTAGATTTCAGCCTCCTGAGTAAGTATAAAATTACAGGTGTGATCCACCAGTGCCTGCCTCCAATTCTATTTTAGCAGGATTTCCTTATGATATTATGATATTATTTAGTTCTCATAATCACTGGATATTACAGTCTCCTAGTTTTATAACTTTGCCTTGGAGATGTTGTGTCTCAAAGATGTTAAAATTCTCAAGGTCTCACCCTGAAAAAGTCACTGCTATAGTTTGGGTATTGAATGTGCTAAGGATTTCATCTCTAAAACACCAGTACTGGAGATATTAGGGGCCCTTTAAGAGTTGAGTCTTTCTGGGGAGGTCTTCAGGTCAAGAGCTTCCTGCTCCCCTATTCTGCCTGTCATCTGAGCATCTTCTCTGACACATGTTCCTATCAGGATATGCAATCTTTGCCAGAGGCTCAAAGCAAGAGACTACTTGACCTTGGACTAGAACCCACAAACTGTGGGTAGCTAAGGGAACTTTTCAGTTATAAGCTAATTGCTTCAAGTATGTTACTGTAGTAAAGCAAAGCTGACCAATACAACCATGGTGATAAAACACACTCCCCTTCTTTTTGTTTGTTATTAGTCATGAACTTGAACTCAGAACCTGGAGTCTGTCCCAGAGCTCTTTTGCTCAAGGCCAGCTCTCTACCTCTTTGAGCCATAGGTCCACTTCTCTGGTGGTTTGCTGGAAATAGAGTCTCATGGATTTTTGCTGCCTGAGCTGGCTTCAAATAGTGATTCTCAGATCTCAGCCTCGTGAGTAGCTAGGATTACAGAATGAGCCATTGGCTCCCAGTTCTTTTTCAAGCCAGAGCTTTAGACTATGTTTTGTTTCCAACTCAAAGGAATCCTCTATACCTGCCCCTTGTCACTCTTAGCAATCTGTCCTCCAGCTAAATAAAGGATTGTGAGGAGAAGAAACTTGTGATTCACGTCAGAGTTCACCAGAAGACCATGAAGAATGGAAGATAGAGGATTAGAGACAAGGTTATAAATACTAACCTTTACCTTGCTCATGTAATTGTAACCCCTCTGTACGGTATTTTCACAATAAAAAAAAGAAATAGAAATACTAACCTTGTATTTCCCTACTTACTACTTTTTGCCTCCACAGCAATTTTTCTTTGTAAGTTTAGATGTAATTTGATAGCACTGTATCTTGACTCTTAATGATTGATCATTGATTTTTTTTAAAAAAAGTCAAATGGACATCCCAGAGTTGTCAGAAGAGCTGAGGCTCTGTATTGAGTTGTAAAGGAGAATCTGTGACTCTGCTTGCCTTTGGTATTAAAGTAGGCAATCCTGCCATCTAGTGGACTTTGAATCAACTTCAGTTGAAAGTCTTCTGCAATTTAGGGGATTCTATTTTAAATAACAAGGGAAGCCTGGAGTTGCAGTTCATCTCTATAATCCTAGCTACTCAGGGGGCTGATCTCTGAGGATCATGGTTCAAAGCTTGCCTGGGCAGGAAGTCCTGAGACTCCTTATTTGTAAAGAAGCACCAGGAAAGTGGAAGCAGGGATGTAGCTCAAAGTAGTAGAGGGATACCCTGAAAAAAAAAAGGCTCAGGGACAATGCCCACGATCGACAAAACAAACAAAAAAGCCCCCAAAATGCCAGAATGGCCTTGTGGGAAAAATATCACTTCTTTCATGTTTCAGCTCTACAGGGAGGAGAAAATGTGAACCTGGCACCCTTGCTTGCCACTGGTAAACTTTGCCCATAATTACTAACACTCATGTTCGCTGGGCCCCTAAAATAAACACCAAAACAAAGATTATGTTTATCTTTCCTACAGACATTCCTAGTAACCAGAAAGAGTTTGCACATTACTAGTAGCAATCAGAAAATATTTGCTGAATAAATGTATGTGCTTAGGATAAGTAAATAAAAGAGATGGGAACAGGAGAGATTGCCGATGTCTCAAAGGGAAGAAAGTAAGTTTTGAAATTTTTGCTTTCTCAAACAGAGCAAACCTAGTCCCTGCAATTGCTGGGTGAACAGGGAGAAAAGAGCTTTATAAAGCAGCACCATCACTCACACCAAAAGCCCTGGGCTCACCAAAAGTCCCTGTCTCAGGTCTCCCAAGAGTCAGTTGTTGCCTATCTCTGACCAGCAGAGGGCAGTGCATGCTCGCTCAAGCCAGGGCTGAGTTCAGTCTGTACAATGTCATCTGACAGACTTTGTGTGCTCTTATTCCTTGGAGATGTCTTTATGGTGCTTATAACTGGGGAACAAGATTGCTTTCTAAGTATTGTATGGAAAACAAGTTGTGTTCTTGTTCTTTCTTTAAACAGTGATGCTGAGAATTGGGTTCAGTTCAATAGGGCTGACACTGACATAACACCCTGTAGTGGGAAGTCAGTTTAGAATGACTTTCAGATTGGCAAAATCATCTGTACATAGAAGGTACCAGAGGCTTCAAATAGAAAATGGAGACTAGAGTCTCAGGAGCCCAGCTAGAACTTTCTTCTAGGTCCTGAGGCCTCTCTCCCGACAACACATGTACATTTTTTTCTTTTCTTTCTTTCTTTCTTTTTTTTTTTTTTTTTGCTTATGTGGTGCTGAGGAATCGAACCCAGGGCCTCAGGCATGCAAGGCAAGCGCTTTACCACTGAGCCACCTTCCCAGCCCTCACATGTATGTTTCTTTGGCTGTAGATCTTTCTAGTCATGTCTTGGCTCATTTTAGGGTCTTTGGAGTCAGGGTGGGTAAAGACCACCCCTCAGCCCCCACCCCTGCCTTTCTGTTGAAGGGTTGGTCACTTGCTTTGGAATTTAAATGTAGTCAATCTGAAATCATTTATATTATTTCCAAACCAAACAACAAAATGGGTAAGTTGTGTGAGGTTTGATTTTCACAAATATTTTTTTTGGAGGGGGGTGTGTTGGGTCTAGTCATGGGCCTGAACTCTGGGCCTCAGTGCTGTCCCTCAGCTCTTCAGCTCAAGGCTAGTGCTCTACAACTTGAGCCACAGTGCCACTTCTGGCTTTTTTTTCTTTTTTTCCCCCTGCTTATGTGGTGCTGAGGAACTGAACCTAGGGCTTCATGCATGCAAGCAAGCACTCTACCACTGAGCCACCTTCCCAGACGGTTTCACAAATATATTTTTAGTGATTTTGGTGGTGGTGGTGTGGGGCTTGAACTTGAGGCCATGATGCTGTCCCTGAGCTCTTTAGCTCAAGGTTAATGCTCAACTACTTTAAGCCACAGCTCAACTCCCAGGTATTTGGTCATTAACTAGAGAAAAGACTCTCATGCAAGTTCCTACCAAGGCAAGATTCCATGAGCCATCAGACTCCAGTGAAGGAATACTTGTTTTTTGTTGTTGTTGTTGTTATTTGTTTCTTTTTGTCTGCATGTACTTCCATTTACGGTAGCACCACTCACAATAAAGATAGGGAATCAATCAAGTGTACATCATTGGACCAATAAAAAGAGAGCATATACATTCAGTGGAATGCTATTCAGCCTTAAGTAAAAAATAAATAAATAAATAAAATAAAATCAGGTTCACGCCTGTAATCCTATCAATTCAGGAAGCTGAGATCTGAAGATCAAAGTTCAAAGTCAGCCTGGGAAGAAATGTCCATGAGATTCTTTTCTCCAATTAACCTCCAGAAAACCAGAAGCAGATCTATGGTTCAAAATGGTAGAGTGCTAGTGAGACAGTGCCCTAGACCCATGTTCAAACAAATAAAAAGAAAACAATTTCAACAATATAAATTGCACAGTAGAACACTAAGCTTCAAGAAATAATGCAGAGCCGGGTGCTGGTAGCTCACACCTATAATCCTAGCTACTCAGGAGGCTGAGATCTGAGGATCACGGTTCAAAGCCAGCCAGGCAGGAAAGCCCTTGAGACTCTTATCTCCAATAAACTACTATAAAACAAGAAGTGGCATTGTAGTTCAAGCAGTAGAGTGCTTGCCATGAGCTGAAGAGTGCAAGGACAGTGACCAGGCTCAGAGTTCAAGCCCCACAACTGACAATAAAAGAAGAAAAAAAAATAATGCAGGTACAGAAACACCAATATCAGACACACCCTTTTATATTTGAAGATTAAGAAATGTGGCTTTAGAGCAGACAGAAAAACCATAGGACACTGCTGAAGCATTGCTCATAGTCCTCCTTCAGTGAAGGGCAGAGCCTGAGGCTCCCGTGCCTTCTCTGATCCTGTCTCTTACCACTGAGCGCAGGCTTCCTCGCTGCAGCCATACTGGCATTTGTCCTGTTCTGCAGCAGCCCAGGATAACCTGTGCCAGGCTGGGGGCCACTGTTATTCTACTGCCTGGAATGCTCTTCCCCAGACATCCAGCTGCTCATCCCCCATCCTCCCCCACTCCCACCCACCAAAGAGATCTACTCTATGATACCCTGCTCAAAAATACAACCTTGTGCACATGCATGCACACACACACATGGGTGCAGACACACACAGAATATTCCCACCACTCATCCTTTCTGCCTTACATCTTCCTTCTGATGTATTCTCTTTATTACTTATGTAAATCTGGGTAAAGTCTTTCTCCATGCTTGAGTGTAAACTCACAAGGAGAGATATTTTTGTGCTGTTCTCAGCATTGTGTCAGTCTTCAGCATGATGTCTCTCACCCTGTGGTCACTCAGCAAATGTCCATTGACTGAAGGCCTACCCATTCCCTCACACACTTATTTGACAAGTGTCCTGTTGCACATGGTCAAAGCTCTTTCCCACTGCTTTCTTATGACTCCCTTCCACAGCCCTTCTCACCCTTGCCTTGTGGTCTCCTCACCTGTGTTTCCATGCCCTTTGCCTGAAGCCTTGTGCACCTCAATCTCACACATGGAGATGGTGTGCACACACCAGCTCACCTGCTCCTCCTCTGGGAAGCTTTTCCATCCCACACTGGCTCCTCCCTCTTCAGTTCTTCCAAGTCTTTCCTCCAGCCCTGGTCCCATCCTGCTGGTTAGAAGCCTATGTAATGATCTGTGTGATATTCTAGCTAAGCTGTGGGAGCCTCATTCTCTGGGGCAACTTTTGGTCCTATCTCCTTCACCTACTGAGCCAAATGCACTCCAACTCTTCCACAAAGGTTTAGGAGTGTTCTAGCATGCGTGTGCATCAGACTATCCATTGAAAAGTCAAACATAGACCTGAGTTTAGGACAGTGAGCTCATCTTGCCCCTTAAGACAAGACTGGCATGGAATCATAAAATGACTTGCCTCCTGCTTGGGATACTGCCCCTCTCCCCCATCTCCACAATGCAACTCAACACTGAAATCACAGCAGCGAAGAGGCACACTCTCTACTGCACTAGGACTACAAGACACTAGCCTCTTAAGCCAAACCCACAGATGTGAATTGAAGCCCACTCCCTCACTCTGAGCCTCAACTGCAGCTTTTGGGGCAGCAAGGCCTTGTCTCCTGGCAGTCTCTGCCTCACTCTGAGGAGATCATTTGACACATCTAGCTCTGCATTGAGAGCTGAACTTGAAGGAAGAAAAGAGCACATTTTCCTTCCTAATTCCGTCTCGACGTGCACATCAGGTTGGGTTTGAAGGAGGCTGATTCCCAGAGGAATTCCTGAGCAGCCATCTGCTTGTGTGCTTCTGAGACATCTTGGTAAAGAGAGAAGGAAGCTGTTAATCAATCATGCAAAGGGAGCTGCTTGCTCTTTCACTAGGAAATGGGAGTGCACATGTCCTTGAGTGTGCACATGTTCTGATATTCTAAGGGTCTTGATACACTTGCACTATACATGTCCTTCTCTCCATGTCCATTCTGCACAGCAGACTAACACCACCTTCCTTCCACACCCATTTTAATGTGTCACTGACACAGCTGTCCTTCAGATAAGTACACAAATACCTTTCATAACAACAGAGAAACAAACCTGTGCCACAAGAGATTAGCAAAGTCAAGTGCACTGCCTGATGCTGGAGGCTCTGTAATCCTAACTATCCTAGAAGCTACCTGGATTGCAGCGACAGCCAGTCTAGGAAGACTCCATCATCAATTAACTAGAAAAATGCAGACCTGGAGGTGTGACTCAAGTGGTAGAGCACCAGGCATGAACATGCAAATTGAAAGGAGAGAAAGAAAAAGAAAGACTGAGACAGAGAGATGAAAGACAGAGAAATGGACAGAGTTAGAGACAGATTCAAGAACAGGAAGAGAGAGAGAGAGGTAAGAGAAAAGGGAGATGAGAGGAAGAAGATGAGGGGAAGGAAAAGTAGACTAAGAGACGGTATGAGGTAGAAGAAGAGGAGGGAAGAGATAGTAGAGAGGGGGAAAGACAGGGAAAGGTGAAAGAGGAAAGTGATGGAAAAGGAAGCAGAGAGAGAATTAAGAAAAAAAGCACAGAGATAAAGACTTGGTACGAGCAAACACTCACAAACATATACACACAACAAAGAAACAAAAGGAAAAAAATAAAAGGCATGGAAACATCATGGAATTTAACAGTACTTCCCTCCCCACGTACCCTCTTCACTGAACACTGGACCACGAGGAATTCAGGATTCCTCAGCTCCCTTCATGACCTTCCACCTCTCAGTTCTCCTTCAGCATTAGTGTCAACCCTGTCATTCACCAGGTGCCTATCCTTTACCCTCTTTAGCCCTCACTGCTTCTATCACCATAATCCCACCTCATTCTTTGAGGGGAGATCTGCTCCCCAAATAACCCTGAACTGCACTTGTCCACCAGGAGACCCAGTCCTCCTCTTGCTACAAATCTCATCAGTTAGCTCTGCAGGCTCAGCCTCCTAACCCCAATGTATACAGAGCAAAGTCCAGCTGTGCCCAACTCCTCCCCATCACACACTTGTCACCCAAGACAGCATCAGCCTTCAGCATTTCCTCTGTGTGGAAATCTAATAGCCCTGGATGAACCAACGCAAATAAGACAGTGGTGGAGAGTCACATCCAATCTTACTGAATCTCCACTCATGTCCAGAAGTAGTCATCCCAGGCAGGGTCCATCCTCAGATCAAGTCCACAGAGGCCTGGTCCATCCACAGGCACCACTATACCTCCATGTTCTCTCAGGTCTCCTGCTCCTTCAGAGGTTTCTCCAGCTCTCACTGAAAGGAAGAGAACATATTTTAATTAATATACTTTGTGATTCCAAAAATAGGCTCTACATGTTCACAGTGGTCTCATATGTGAAACTCAGCACTCACAACACTCTGTTTACCTGAGGAGAAAAATTGGGCTAACAGAGGAAGTTGCAATTACGACTTCAGGGTGTATGCATTAGGGTCTTTCAAATATGTGTTTTATCTTTTACCAATGTGAGCAAATAAATGAGAAATCGGGTTCTCCTGGATGATGGCTTTATGTTGGGATAGTGATGAGTAAAGGATTATAGAGAAAACACACACAGAAGAAACTGCATTGAAATGGAGAAAAGTGGGGCAGAAACCACTGTCATGGTACATGGAGACAGGTCTCATTTCTTTCCCAATGAAGACTTGCCCTTATGCTCCAACCCAGCCAGTGTAACTGGTGTGCTCAGGAGTTGGACCCAGTCATCTAGAGGCCACAGTAGGAGGAGCAGAGTCCAGGATGCCTCCTGACCCTCAGATCTATGGGCTTCAGCTCAAATGTAAATACAACAAATAAGTATATAAACATACAGGAAACCTACATGAAAGGTAAGGTGATTACCTGCTGTAGCATTTGGAACAAAACCACCTCAAGGACAAAGGTGAATGGTTGTCAGGTGAAGTCACCATGTGATCAAGCTGCAACCCCTACCACCTCTGAAGGTAAAGACACCTTCAGGCTACTTTTCCATTTTCCTTTCAGCCTGGGAAGGCCAGCTCAGTGTCAAATGTACTTTGACCAGAAGCTCGGCTGCAGAATCCTGTAGCACCAGGCACTTGGCCTGAGTGTGCTACACGGGGACTATGCCAGGCATGCTGGGCTCATAGCACTAGTCATGCCTCCTGAAATGAGTGAACTAGTGTGTAAAGGACTGGTAAATAGTCACAAAAATCAAGTCTGTGTGAGAGCTTGGGGGACTACTACTCTTCCATGTAGCCTAGGGGACCATTGCCAAGGCCACTGGGCACATGGGAGGATGCTGCTACTGCTACCTTGGCAACCATGTGGTAACCATGAGGACATCGACCAGAGACAGGGAGAGAAGGGGAGAGACAGACAGACAGACAGACACAGAGACAGAGAGACAGAGACAGAGACAGACAGATACAGAGCAATAGAGAGAATGGGTTGATCAGGCAGTTTGAATCTCTTGGCAAGTATAAATTTTACAGACATGACAAAATTTCATGAAACCAAAAAACAAAATTAAGAGCTAATCCCCAAATAATGTACCTATAAAAGCTTGTTTTTTAAAAGATGGTTTGACTGTAGCCCAGGCTTGCCTTGAACTCAAGAGCCTTCTGCATTTGCCTTCTAAATACTGGGATTACAGGTTTGCACTACCAGTCCATCATAAAAAGATCATCTTCCATCCTGAGGCTATCCAGGTGTACATCAAGGGTTGCACCTCTTAGAACATGCTCTTGTGACAGGAAATTCCAAAGGATTTCATAGCTCTGGGTCAGATGCTACTATAACTCAGGAAATTACTAAGGTCTTAGGAGCTCTGATTGAGGAACCAGGGTCAATGACCAAATAGTAGAGCAAAAGATCCTACTACCACCCCTGTTACTCAGGAAAGCATGAGTGTTTTGGGATTTCTATGTCAGGAACCATAGAAAAAGGCCAAATACATTTACATCACAGGCAATCACAGGAGATTGTTTACAAACAGAATGAATTACTCAGTAAGTCATCCTATCAAGGGTAATAGGTTTCTTGGTAGTTACAAATATGGAAAAGGAAAAAAAAACTGGAAGAATATTTGGGGTGAGATTGCAGTTGGAGGTGTCAGTGTGAACTCATGATTTTGAGTATATATAGATGGATATATATACATAGATTGGTGTACAAATCAGAAGTTGAGACACTCAGGAGGCTAAGAGCTTGAACACTGAAGTTTGAGACTAGTCCAGGCAGGAAAGTTTATTAGATTTCACCTCCAAACTAACCAGCAAAAAGCAGGGCTTAAAGGGGGGCTCAATTACTAGGACCCAAGCAAAGCAAGCAAGAGGTTCTGAGTTTACATTTCTTTACTACTAAAAGAAATTAATATAAATTTAAATGTGTATATGTGTAAATATACATGTATGGGCTTGTATATATCAATGCACACCAATATACATGAATACATGTATTTTGTATATTCGTTTTATGTATTTTCCAGTTCTCTTCTCCAAAAGGGTCTAGGAACAATAACATCTCAAAAGCAAAGAACATACCTAATACTCAGATGTTGGTTTCTAAATGCCATCCAGCCACAGCTCCTGGATAATAGTTGATTCAAAGACTAGAGCATGGAAGGTACTAAATAAACATTGATCTTGTGTATGAGTGAAGAACAAAAGCACTAATGAGGGCTTAGGGGTAGAGTGCTTGCCTAGCATCCATGAAGCCCTGGGTTCTGCAGTGCCACATAAAGAGAAAAAGCTGGAAGTGGCACTGTGGCTCAAGAGGTAAAGTGCTAGCCTTAAGCAAATAAGCTCAGGGACAGTGCCCAGGCCCTGAGTTCAAGCCCCAGGATTGGCAAAAAAAATAAAATTAAAATAAAATAAAAGCACTAATAAAAGTCTGTTAGAAGGGGCTCGCACTGGCCAAGTCTGGAACCATCAAAACCATGACAGGAGTGGAATTACAACCCAATGCATTCAATAGGAATCCCTTAGCAAGTTCAAACATGAATAAATATGTAAATACATAAGCAAACTGTCAATGATGTGAGGAATGGGATATTTCCACAGCCTTATGTGTTTTCCCACACATCACTCAGTTACAAAGGGAGAGGAGAATTTTTTCAGTAGAAAAACGGGCAAATTTGGCCATCTTCAAGTGATCAAAATTACCTACTACACTCCCAAGACAAACTGATGTCCCCAGCCACCTGGTGGGATGCAGTGGGAGGCACACAGTGTCACTTCACGATAGTCCTGCAAGACCCAAGTCAAATCATGATAAAACTTCAGACAAGACTAAGTGGAAGTGGCATATAATCTTGAAAACAGTTAATAAAATTCTTGAAAAATTTTCAAGATTGAAGAAGACTGCAGAGCCAGAACCAGAGCAAGCAATCTTGACTTCTGGATAGGATCTTTTCACTATCAAAACTATATCATGAGCCAGGCATCGGTGGCTCACGCCTGTAATCCTAGCTACTCAGAAAGCTGAAATCTAAGAATCATCATTCAAAGCCAGCCCAGGCAGGAAAGTCCATGAGACTCTTACTTCAAATATCCCTCAGAAAACCAGAAATGGAGCTGTGCCTCAAATTGGTAAAGCTCCAGCCTTGAGCTAAATGCTCAGGGACCTTTTACTGGCCCTAATTCAAGCACCAGAAAGGAACCAAAAAAAAAAAAAAAAAAGAAAGAAACCAATACTCAGACACTATGGATGGAACTGGAGGACACTCAATTTCATGAGAAACACCAATATCACACACACCCTTTCATATTTGAAGACTAAGAAATGTGGCTTTAGAGTAGACAGGAGAACCACAGGACAATGTTGAAGCATGGTGGGTCACCACTCTGCTCACAGCTTCCTTTGGTGTAGTGCAGAGCCTGTGCTGCCAAGAGGCTCCTGTGCCTTCTCTGATCCTGTCTCTCCCCACTGAGGCCAGGCTTCCTTGCTGCAACCACACTGGCATTTGCACTGTGCCAGCTGGGGGCCACTGCTATTCCAACTGCCTAGAATGCTTTTCCCCACACCCAGCTGCTCAGTCCCCTATCCTTCCCCAAAACCCCCTTGCCAAAGAGGTCTACTCTGATACTCAAAAATACAACTTTGTGCACATGTACACACAACACACATCTGCAAACACACAAAAACACAGATTATTTCCAACACTCATCCTGATTCTTTCTGCCTTAATCTTCCTTTTCATATATACTATGTACTACTTTTGTAAGTTTGAGTATTCTCATTCTCCATGCTTGAGTGAACTTCCTCAGTGAAGTACACTAATCTAATGCCCTGCTGAATGAATATCACAGTGGTGGAGGTTCATATCCAATCTTACTAAATTTCTGCTCATGTCCGCTTGTACTCATCTCCATCCACATGTTCCTATATTTTCATGCTTTCTTAGGTCTCTTACTCATTCAAAAGTTTCTCCACCTCTAGTTGATAGGAAGGAAAATATTGTAATTCCTACATTTTTTGGTTCAAAAAATGGGCTCTGGAGGTTTATAGTGTGGCAATATTTGAAATTCAGCTTCCTACACACCATGTGCCCTAGGACAATAATCAGGCCCTACTCTTCTTCCATGAGACCTAGAGGCTTCCCCTGGGAACTGCCAGGGAAAAGGAAGCACCATGCCCAAAGCCTGGTGCTCTGGGGAAGGGGGTGTCAACTGGAAGCATCTTTGGTGACTCAAAGTGTCTCTCCTAAGAATCTGACATCTCTCAGTGCTGAAACCCTTGTACTGTGGAAACGTAATTCTCTACCTCTCCATTCTCCACATGCAGCCCAACCCAACACCCTTTCCTTTCCCAAAATTTTCTAAGTTGTCCCTCATACAAGTACACAAATTCCTTTTGTAATAACAGAGAAACCAATCTGTGCTTTACCAGATTCACAAAGTCTAGGTGCTGGAGGCTCACCTGTATAATCCTAACTACTGTACACACTGACACTGAGAAGACTGTAGATAAAGCCAGTCTGAGCAGACTCCATGTCCAACTCAGTAGAAAATCAGGCCTAGAAGAGTGACTCCACTGGTAAAACATCAGCCAGAAACACGCCCACACTCAAGAGAGAAAAAGGGAAAGAGGGGGCCTGAGGGGGAGAAGGAAAACAGACAGAGAGAAAAAGAGAGGGACATGCATACATACCTAAACACAGAGAGACAAAGAGACAAATTCAAGAGAAAGGATTGAATGAGAAGGAATGAGATAGGGAGAAGAGAATGATTAGAGGGAGGAGAAGAGGAGAAGAAGAATGAGGGTGTAAGAAAGGAGAGATTAGAGACAGTAGAGGGGAGGAGGGCCCAAGGAAAGGCCACAGAGGGAAAAGGAGACTGAGAAAGAGAAAAGAACAGAGTTCAAGCCAGCACATTCCCAAATGCATGCACACAACCAACAAAAAGACAATTAAAAAGCATTGAGAAATCATGGAAATTAATAGTACTTCCCTCCCCACCCACCCTCTCCACTGTACATTGTTCCATGAGGAGTTCAGCATTCCTTACATTCCTCCTCAGCTCTCTTTCAGCATCAGTATCAACCCTGTCTTAAACCAGTTATGCATCCTTTGCCTATTTGGACCCTTATTGCTTCTCTCGCCACAAATCCATCTCATTGTTTGAGAATAGCATTGCTCCTCAAATACCCCTGAGCAGTACCACTGACCCACCAGGAGCCCCAGCCCTCCTCTTGCTGCTATTCTCATCAGTCTACTCTGCAGGTTCAGCCGCCTGACCCAGTGTATACAGAGAAACGGCCAGATTTGCCCAACTCCTCCCCATCATACACTTGTCACTCAAAGGCAGCATGAATCCTCAACACTGCCTCTGTGTGCAATTCTAATGCCCTGGGTGAACCAATACAAATATTCTAGTGTGAAGGCTCATATCTAATCTTACCGAATTTTTGTTCTTGTGGGAAGGCAGTCATCCCAGGCAGGGTCCATCCACGGGTGTGGTCCATATACAACCAAAGTCCATCCAGGCTATGTCCTTCCACAGATCCCAGTTTATCTCCATGATTCCTCAGGTCTCCTGTTCCTTGACCACCTCTAGCTGAACGGAAGGGAATATCTTTTAATTCATACACTTTGTGATTCCAAAAATGGCCTCTTGATGTTCAAATATTTAAAACTTGGCTCTGATAGCATTCTTGATTCCCCAAGGAGAAAAATTGGGCTCTGCTATTCTTCCATGAGGCCTAAAGTCTTTACCGGGAAACGGAAGCACCATGCCCAAGCTGGTGCTTTGGGAAAGGGGCCCTCTCTGGGGACTCATAGAGTCTCTACTAAGAATCTGACACCTCTCAGCGCAATTGTACAGCACATATGTCGTCCTTCCCTGTCCATTTACACAAACCCATCACCCCCTTCCTTCCACAACCAATTGTAAGGTGACTCTACACAGCTATCCCTCACATAAATACACAAATGCCCTTTCAAAATAGAGAAAGCAACCTTTGCCACACCAGATTAACAAAGCCAATTGCATTCCCTGATGCTGTAAGCTCTTGTCTGTATTCCTACCTATCTCCCAAGATGATACCTTGAAGATTGCATTTACAGCAAGTCTGGGAAGACTCCATCTTCAAGTAAATAGAGAAATGCATGCCTGGAAGTATAACTCAAGCAGGAGAGAACCAGACATATCCATGACAACTGAGAGAGAGAAAAAGAGAAAGACAGAGAGGGAGAAAGGGAAAGAAGGAAAAAGGGAGAAGTGTGGAGAGAGAGGAAGAGTGAGGGAGGTGGAGGGAGAGAGAGAGAGATTCAAGAGCAGGAAGAGAGGGAAAGGGAATGGTAGAGGGTAGTAGTGGAACAGCAAGAAGAGGAACAGGAGAAGTAGAATAGGAGTAGCTATGGGAGGAATGAAAACAAAGGAAGAGAAATGGTGGGCGGCAGCAGGGAGAAGGTGAGAAAAGTGGAGAGAGAACAGAGAAGGCAAAGGAAACAGCATAAGAAAAAAAGCACTGAGGTGTAGCAGCACACACTCACAAACACATACACACAACAGACAAAAGGAAAAAAAAAGAATAGTGATCAAGAAGTCTTACAAATCAACAGTTAATTCCTTCCCACCCACTTTCTTCACTGAAGAATGGCCCATGTGGAATTCAGGATTCCTCAGCTCCCTTCTTAATTTGCCTCCTGTCATTTCTCCTTTACATTTAGTGTCCACCCTGTCATTTACTTTGTACCCATCTTTTCCCTCTTGTAGCCCTTATTGGGACTCTCACCAGAATCCCTTTTTGTTCTTTCAGGGGAGATCTGCTCCCAAATAGCTCTGAGCTGGACCACTGATCCTACCTACTGCAGAAAATCTCATCAGTCTGCTCTGCAGGCTTAGCCTCCTGACATCAGTGCACATATAGCAAAAGTCAGGTGTGCTCAAATCCTCCCTATAACACACTTGTCACCCAAGGGCAGACAGCATCAGCCTGCATCAAAGCCTCTCTGTGGAAATCTCATGGCCCTGGCTAAACCAACACAAATAGCCCAGTGGTAGAGGTCATATCAACCTTACCAAATTTTTGCTACTGTCCAGATGCAGTCATTCCAGGCAGGGTCCATCCAGTGGCACCACTGTATCTCCATACTTTCTCAGGAATGCTGCTCCTTCACAGGTTTCTCTACCTCTACGATCAAGGAAGGAATATTATTCTACTTCATATTTTTAGCCAGTCTAAACAGTGGCTCTGGTTGGTCAGACTGTTCTCTTATTTGAAACTCAGCTAACCCAGCCTTCTGGTTCCCCTTAGAGAAAATGGGGACTCATGGGAGGAGTTGCCATTCAAAACAACCTGTCTTAGTAATAGGGTCTCTTTGATTGTGAGCAAATAAACAATTCTGAAAGAAGAGATGCTTGGATGAAGGTTTTATGTTGGGATAATGATGAGATTTAGAGAGAAATTACACACGCAGGAAAGTGCATTGAAATGGAGGAAAGTAAGGGCAGAAACCATTGATAGTGCATTGGGTGAATGGAGACAGGTACCTCTCCATTCACAGTGAAGATTTGCCTTTGTACTCCAACCCAGCCAGTGTAACTAGTGTGCTCAGTAGTTGTACCCAGTCACCTAGAGACTGCAGAAGGAGAAACAGAGTCCAGGATGCTTCCTGCCCCTGAGATCCATGGATTCCTATACCACCAAGTTCAAGGGCCTCACTTTAAACCTAAATAAATAAACTAGCAATTGGGGACACAAGCAACCTACGTGAAAGGTGAGATGAACTGAAGCGTTTGGGACAAAAACACCTTAGTGTTCAGAGGACCAAGGGAAAAGGTTGTTCAATAAAGTGACAATACTATTAAGTAAGGGATCGATGTGTAAATGCCCAGCTCAGAAGGTACAGCAGATTGAGGCCACCTTTCAACTTATCTTTCAGCATTGGAAAGCCTTGGTGATGTCAGCTGTCCTTTCTCCGAAAGGAATCCCTGCCGGAGAATCCCCTAGCAGCCGTCACACAACCTGGCCATGCTGGACTGAGACCTCCACAGTGTGAACTTCCTGCATGACTCCTTTCCCACCTGCAGCTCTTCAATTCCACATCTCTCTGCTTTAGTTAGACTCACCCCGAAGATCTGAGTCTGGTGGCTTTCAACTGTGCTGTTTCAGAGTTCTGCACTGCTTTCTCTGGGACAGCTTTGTTCTCAATCTGTGAACATTACTTTGGGGCCTTCACACAGCAGCAAAGTCTGCGAAAAATGGTGACTATCCTGTTAGCCACCCTCCTCCAGCCCTGTCTAATGTTCCACCTGAGGTCTATGGCCTCCCCCTGAGGATGCCCAGAGGGAAGACCATTTTCCACTGAGTGGAAACTGTCTAGTGTACCCGACCAGCTAAAAGAATCTGGGCCACAAATGAAGCTGGAACTGGAGCTCTGCAGGGTGTAGAGCAGAAGGACAGGCAGACTGGCACTTTGGGTTCTCTTCAGAGGTAACTGAAAATTTGAGGACAAGCTGAAGGTGTTACATCCTGCAGAATAGGTGGCTCTTTTTTGTGGAGGAAGAGGGCTGGTGGGATTGTCCTCAGGAGGTGTGCATGGTGGACTAGCCAAAAGCATCATTTTTGATTCCACACTTCTGGTATTCTCCTTTATGTTTTCATGGATGAGCAGGTAGGTGCCATGGCTTCATTGAATGCTCTGTTCTTTCTTTTTAATACCAGCTACAGTGTACACCATGTTGCAAATGACTGTGACAATAATGGGGTCCAGCTTGCTGGGCAGTTGCTAATCAGGAAGCAGGCCAAATCCCACACTTAGGGCCAGCCATGGGTGCTCCATTATCTCCTCAATAGCAGGCCTCAGATTGAAGCCCACAGTCGGCAGTTTAGGAAGGAGATCACGTCCCATTGCAGTTGGTAAAGGGGACCGATGTACCTGGCCTCTAGGATTTGTTTCCATATCTGAGTCATCTTATTCTCCTCAAATGGGAACTTTCCCGTTGTCATCATATACAAAAGCACACCTAAGTCCCCAAATGTCCACCTTGTACCCACTGAACATGTTTTGTAGGATCATTTCAGGGGGGTGGAATAGTAAGGCTCCACAAACCCCCTTTAGCAACTGTCCTGGGGTCACCCTGAAACGTCAAAATCACTGACCTTAACATTGCCATTGGTGTCGAACAGGACGTTGTTGGCCGTCAGGTCTAGGTGTGCAATTCAGTTCTCTTGAAGGTAGTGAACGGCACTCGTGATCTGCTTGAACAACCTCTTGGCTTCATACTGGAATAGGCGTATGCAAGGGGATTTATTGACTCCACCCCAAGAGATGGCCCTGAGTGGCCAGCTCAGTGACAAGGAGTCTTCATCCTCCATCACCTGGAACAATTGGATGATGTGTGGGTGACGTACACTTTTCACAATGGTTACTTCGTTTTCTTTTTTCTGTTTGGTCTGGTCGTGGGGACTGAACTCTGGGCCTGGGCACCGTCCCTCAGCTCTTCAGCTCAAGGCTAGCACTCTACCACTTGAGCCACAGGGCCACTTCTGGCTTTTTTCTTATGTGGTGCTGAGGAATCGAACCCAGGGCCCCAGGCATGCAAGGCAAACGCTCTACCACTGAACCAACTTCCTACCTGCTACCTCGTTTTCTATCTCATGACTTTTCAGATCTTTCCTTGGGAGAACTTTGACTGCCACTGTGGTGTCAGTGAGGCAGTGATGGGCCAGCTTCTCATAGACACAGCTGCAGTAACCGATAATCTTTGTCAAGTTGTACTGTGCAATGACAGTGATCTCCCCCTCCGTGGGGGAGGAACTAAAGTTGTACATTAACACCTTGTCCCTGGGATGGCAAGTAATCAAGCTTAAGAATTACCTAAGATGATCTAAATGAAGTGGACAACTAATAAATCTTAAGAAACAGAAGGTAACCTACCAACAAACAAGTAAACACAACCCCCAGCTAAATAAATGAAATCCCCAAACCCAAACAACACAACTACCACTCCCCACACCCAAAGAAAGCAATCAAGTAGTTCTGAGTTAGTCCATCAGGTCACCGGAGTAAAAGCTCCCAGCACTGTAACTGAAAAAGCTGGAGAGCAGCTGCCTCATATGTACCCTGTTGGGCATACCTTCACAATCCTCTGTGATGTCAGGGGGAAATGGACCAATCACAAGTCAGGCCATTGACATCAGTGAGGAAGTGGACCAATCAGAGCCCAGTGCACACCTGCTGGAAGTTAGGTACTTGGTCCAGGAAGTCTGTTGCTAATGACACTGGGCACATGGCAGGATGCTCTTACTGCTACCATGGCAGCCATGTGGAAACCATGAGGACATTGGCCAGTGGCCCTCATGTTTCCTCGGGGTTGGGCATCCTAGGATGGCCATCCTAGGATGGCCCCTGTGAGGACATCACCCAGTGGGGTATTGATGAACCACAGAGAGCGAGACAATCCATGGAGGCACAGTGAGAAGTGAACAAAAGAAGTTTATTTATACCAGAAAGGTGTCTTGAGACTTCCTTGTCCTTTTAGATACCCAGAACCAAGAGCAGCCTCGATCACCAAACCTCCAAACCTCCAATAGGCAGTCCTGACACTCCAACTTTTATTGGTTGGTCTTCAAACCACCAATTAGTTGGTCTGCAAACCTCCAAACCTCAGATCTCCAAAGCCCCAAACCTCCAAACCTCCAAAGGGGAAGGCTTTTCCCTTTCTTCCCTTCCTCCCCCACATGTAGGCCTCTCCACTGTCCACAGGCCTCTCTAGAGGGAGGTCCCAAATGGCCTCCAGAGGAGGCCCTGAATGACCTCCAAAGGAGGCCCCAACAGGCCCTTCAAGGAGGCCCTGAGTGACCTCAGGAGGATGTTCCAAATGGCCCCTCAAGAAGTCCCTGAAGGACTGGGATGGTGGCTCAGTGGTAGAGCTCTTGCCTTGCATGCATAAGGCCCTGGGTTCAATTCCTCAGTACCACATAAGAAAAAAGCCAGAAGTGGCCCTGTGGCTCAAGTGGTAGAGTGCTAGCCTTGAGCTGAAGAGCTGAGGGACGGCGCCCAGGCCCAGAGTTCAGACCCCACGACCAGACCAAACAGAAAAAAGCAAAAAGAAAAAAAATCCAGAAGTGGTGCTGTGGCTCAAGTGGTAGAGCGCTAGCTTTGAGGTGAAGAGCTGAGGGACAGTGCCCAGGCCCTGAGTTTAGGCCCCACGACTGGAACCCCCACCCCCCCAAAAAAAGTCCCTGAATAGCTCCTCAAGAAGCCCCAAAGGACCTCTCAAGGAGGTCCCAAATGGCCCCTCAAGAAGCCCCAAATGGCCTCTCAGAGCTTGCCCTGTCCTCCACAGGCCTGCCCTGCCCTACTGTGGCAGGCTTTCCCCTCTTGCCATCTCTCCCCCTCCACTCCCAATCCTCTCCTTCCTCCACACTCAATTCCTGCCTCAGGACTTCCGGTCTTTCCTTTACTCTCATCTCTTCAGAACCACTGGTCTCCTCCTTACTCCCCTCTCCACAAGAGACCAGGTGTCCTCAGGACTCCTCCCTCCTCCCTCCCAATGTGTTTTCCCCTAACTTCCCCCCTAGCCTTGGAGCATGCAGCCTATATACACCCAGAAAGGCTGCACCCCTGCCCCATTAATGGCATCAAACTGATATTCATGATCTTCCCCCAAGCAGCCCAAGTCCAATCCCAATAGTCAGCTCCCTATGTGCATGTCTCCAGGAGCATGCCCCTTCCCCTTTTGGTGGCCTGCTCTGCCCCTTTCAGTGGCATGCCCCAGCCATGGCACGCTCCTCCAGTGCCCCTTGGGGTGGTGACATCAGCCTCACAATGCCCTGCTCTGTCCAGTGGCTGGGTCTGTGGAGTTGTGAGGCTTGACTCTTGATGCTGCTCCCCCTCCAGCAGGCCGGACCATGAGGCCACACTATTGTGCCCCACTGATTCCCTGGGTCCCACGGGTTATTACAGACACTATCCTTGTACAGAAATTATAACACTGTCCTTTTCACATAGCATGGTCTACATCTAATTGCAAGAGAGCCTGAGATAAGGAGACTTTGTAAAGATTCAACTCAAAAATTTCTTTCCACTTGAGAAGAGAGACAAGACATCCAAGATGAAGTCATAGTTTTGTCCACATCTACCATTCTCATTTCTGATTCCAGTTTGTATGGGTCCCTGTGCTGCTTTGTACCTCTTTTTACTGTTTTTGATTCACTTACTCCCTTTTTTAAATCTTTATTTATCCCTCACAGGTTAGAAATAAAGTATCTTGCTTTTATATCTTTTAGTACCGTTGTCTTGAATTTTAATATATCTATAATTGTTCTAATAAAAACCATACACAAAGTATGTCTATCTCAGAAGCAGACTTCTATTTTATGGACCTGAAGTTTATTCTACTTGAGAGGTCTTTTATTCTTTATTTCATTTAGTTATTCATTTATTTTTGGCCATGGAGCTTGAACTCTGGACCTGGGTGCTGTCCCTCAGTTCTTCAGCTAAAGCCTAGCACTCTACCACTTGAGCCACAGTGCCACTTCTGGTTTTCTGGTAGTTTATTGGAGATAACAGTCGCATGGACTTTCCTACCTTGGCAAGCATTGAACTGCTATCCTCTCATCTCAGCCTCTTGAGTAGCTAGGATTGTAGGCATGAGGAACCACTACTCAGCAACTTGACAGGTCTTTTTAAGGGAAAAAAATTATTGATGTGTCAGGCACTGGTGGCTCTCATCTGTAATTCTATCTACACAGGAGGCTGAGATCTCAGGATTTCGGTTTGAATTCTGACTGGGCAGAAAAGTCCATGAGACTCTTCTTGACAATGACAAGATAACCTCGTGTCCATATGCCTCAAAATGGTTGAGGGATAGCCTTAAGCAAAAAAGCTCAGGGACAGCACCCAAGCCCTATGTTCCAGGTCAAGGACTGGCAACAACAACAGCATTAAAAAGGAGATGGGTGTAATAAAGCCATATTCACAAACACAGAATGCAGAAGGCAGAGGCAGGAGGTTCAGAGATTGAGGCCATCTTGGCCTTTATAGTGAGTTACAGTCCAACCTGGGCTACATAGCAAGACCTAGTTCCAAAAAAATCCCTCTTACCCTAAAACACCCAGGAAGTTCACTTATAGATGAATCTCAGAGAGCTGTTCTTCCATAAACCTATTTCATTTTGTCACATATTGTCACCTACTACTTTATTCTTTCTTTTTATAAAAGTCTCCATAAGTAGTTGCTGACATTTATCATTGTTGGGTCATACATGAGGGTTATTTATACATCCCAAAATACTTTGTCCCTATTCTTTGTTCTTTGAATTCTCTCCCTCCTTTCTTTCCTCTGTTTACCCTTCCTTTTCTTTACTAGTTCCTCCTTTTCTCTTCATTTGCTTGTTGCCCTTATTCCTCCCTTTAGTCTGTCCCTTCCTTCCTTTCTGAGATAGAATTGGGTGATATAGTGCAAGCTGTTCTGGAATTTATGTTCTTCCTGCCTCAGCATTCTGAATGGCAGTACTACAGGAGTACACTGGCATGACTGGAAAATTCCCAAAGGGAGAGAATATTGGATCATTATCTTTTTTCCATAAAGTTCTCCCTAGATTCCCTAGACTCTTCACACACATGAGGCTGTTTCATGTCTTATTTGTCTCTTAGGCTCTTTTCTGAATTTCCTTTTGGTTTCCTGTCCCATTCAGTGGCCCTTAGCCTTGGAGTGGTTCCAACCAGTGTCAGGCATACCCAACCCTCTCTGAGACAAAGTAGCTTGGGCACAGGCTCATTCAGGCACCGAATATGACAGAGCATAGATGAAATGTAGATTGTCCCTTCCTTTCAGGATCCATAAGCCATTAGCTGAGCAGATCCCCTTAAGGGAACACACTCTGAAAGGAAGTTCCAGGTCAAAACCATACTAATCTCGACAATCCCCTGCAATCTCTCATTTTTCAGATAAGGCCATATCTAGTTATTATTTCTAGTGAATAGAACATGGCAGAAATGAGAGATATCATTTCTCAGATTGCAATATAAATAGCTGTTGCTCTCACAGTAGGATTTCTCTCTCTTGCTCTCTCTTGCTCTCTCCTTCTCTCTCTCATTCTCCTATACCCTTTGCTCTGGGTGAAACAAATGCATGTGTGAGCAGTGTATGAGAAGGCCCCAGAACAAGGAGCTGCAGCTTCCAGATGACAGTTGGAAGACATGAGTGGGAAATAGTCAAGCCTGGAAATGACTCTGACTTAAGTCCAGGTTTTGAATCTATCTATTTTGGTTTCTGAATAATAATCAGCTGGGCACAACTTCCCCAATGAGAAAATAATACCCAAAGGCGGCAGGTGGCCATTCCTATAGACTATGCAGAAACCATGTCCTGAATGGAAAAAAGTAGACTTTTTCCCTAGTCTGTGATGCCTCAGCAGACAGTGTCCTCCAGTTAAGTCTCTCATTCTTATCATGCAACAAAACCAGTCTGCTGCATCTTTCCACTGCAGATGAGTGCCCTGCAGTGATTTAAACCATGGTCAGAAAGAGGATGAGACCACCTTGGTAAAATGTATCCAGCTGTAACAAGGTCAGTAACAGGGGATGGTACATTCTCAACTCCCTTTACTGCACGCAGGACCAAAGACTGTGGTTCCAAATAGCATGCCCTTTGGATTTGTGAGACAGAAATCTTGACTTCTATCCAGAAAGATGGGCAAAGAAAAAGAGGTCCTTGGCTAGATTTCTCATTACAGGGCAGTTTGATAACAGATGAGACCAAGACTCACAGGTACTATATCTCTGCAGAAACCGGTCCCCAAAGAAGAGTGATGGATGGAAGTCACTTTGGAGAGAGTGAGTGAGTTTCAAAGTGGTGCTGACTAGTATCTGGGGATGGCCCCTGGCTTCTTGCTTGATTAACCATCTCTGCTAAGTTTGTCTGAAGATGTATAAGCACAGGCTTTCTAAACCATAGAGATAAATGATACACACAAACAAACACTCCCACAGAGCAGGTGATATGTCAAACATGTCCATTCCAAGTCGATTGACCTGAATCAACACTTCAACTATTTCAGTGTTTATAAAAGTGCCTATGAGCCAGGTGCTGGTGGCTCATGTCTGTAATCCTAGCTACTCAGGATGCTGAGACCTGAGGATGATGGTTCAAAGTCAGCCTGGACAGGAACTGTCCAGGAACTTTTCTCTCTAATAAATCACTCAGAATGCTGGAAGTGTCATGGTTGCTCAAATGGTAGAGTGCTCACCTTGAGCTGAAGAGCTGAGGGACAGTGCTCAGGCCCAGAGTTCAAGCCCCACAACCACCAAAAAAAAAGAAAATCTGTAAGAAAATATCAATAATGCTTTTTGAATGCAAAAAATGATACCTGTTGTTGCAGAGAATAATTTCACATGTTTGAAATCTCCAAATCTTGGTTTTCTATTGTGTAAGGATCACCAAAATCTATCTACACTGGTTCATTTTATTCTTTTTCTTTTTCGGGTCCAGTTGTGGGCCTGAACTCTGGGCCTGGGCGCTGTTCCTCAGCTCTTCAGCTCAAGGCTAGCTCTCTTACCACTTGAGCCCAGCGCCACTTCCGGCTTTTTTCTCTTTTTTCTTATGTGGTGCTGAGGAATCGAACCCAGGGCCTCAAGCATGCAAGGCAAGTGCTCTACCACTGAGCCACCTTCCCAGCCCCTGGTTCATTTTATTCTTAAGAATCATCCCAAGAATTGTGTTTTATTTATTATTATTCAAACACACAAACAGGATTGCAGCTTAAAATTACAAGTCAGGTATTTAAGTGTGGAATCTAGAATTGGAACCCAGCTCCAACCACACTCATGTGTACTACTCTATGAAGAGGAATGCAAGCAAGCAAATACTTGATGTTGGTGTTTTTGTTTTAATTTTGCTGTACCACTTGAATAACAGCTCCACTTCTGGCCTTTTGGTGATCAATTGGCAATAATAGTCTTAATGGTCTTTCCTAACTGGTTCACTTCCAACTGTGATCTTCAGATCTCAGCCTCGTGAGCAGCTCTGCTTTAGGTGCTTGGCTTTCCCTGAAAGCCAAAATGAATTTATAGCTCTAAAAGAGGATGGGGCAGGAGTGGGAGGGAGGATATATCTGATTTGGTAGCCAAGCTCCAAGAGCCAAGTATCACTTTTTTCACCCATTTAGACTTAGAAAGATATGCATATCTAGATATAAACATTTTTATAGACATGACTACAGAACATGACTTAAATGTGGAAATATACGGGTGAAATGGAGGGAGAATGATAAGGTATAAATAAGATTAAAATACATTGTGACTAGGTAAGAAAATAGTGTAAGGAGACACACTGAAAGCTACTGAATGTGGTGGTAGAGGAGTATGGAAACAAAGCATAATCAAAGAGGTGAATCTGACTAAATTATAATACATGTACTGGTGAAAAAGCATATAGAAACCCCACTGTTGCCTTAAGTTACACTAAAAATATGAAAACAAACTGAATGATAGGAAAGCAAAATATGAGGGAAGGCCAAGAGGGAAGCTGAATGAGGGTGAATACGGTATGAGTGTATTAAAAGAGAACAAAGAAACCTGTTGAGATTTGGAGAGAGAGAGAGAGAGAGAGAGAGAGAGAGAGAGAGAGAGAGAGAGAGAGAGAGAGAGAGAGAGAGAGAGAGAGAGAGAGAGAGAGAGAGAGAGAGAGAGAGAGAGAGAGAGAGGGAGGGAGAAAGAGAGAGAGAGAGAGAGAGAGAGCTTGAATACAGGATCCAGCAGGCACTGTTACTTAGCTTTTCTGCTCAAAGATATTGTTCTATCCCTTGATCCACAGCTCCAATTCTGGCTTCTTGATAATTAGTTGGAAATAAGTGTCTCACAAACTTTTCTGTCCCAGTTGGCTTTCAATCAAGATCCTTGGATTTCAGCCTTCTGAGTATCTAGGATTGCAGGCATGAACCAATAGTGCCTGCCTACATTTGTTTCAAGGATGGAATGAAAGAAAGTGATGGAGGAGTGAGTTTAACTGAGATGCAGTGTATGCATGCATGGAAATAGCACGAGACCTTTCTTTCTTTCTTTCTTTTTCTTTTGATCGGTCGTGGGGCTTGAACTCTGGGCTTGGGTGCTGTCCTTACACTCTTCAGATCAAGCTGAGCACCATACCACTTGAGCCACAGTGCCACTTCTGTTTTTTTTTTTTCTCGTGGTTGGTTGGATATAAGAGTCTCAAGGACTTTCCTGCCCAGGCTGGCTTTGAACCACGATCCTCAGATCTCAGCTTCCTGAGTAGCTAGGATTACAGGAGTGAGCCACCGGCACTTTAGAAAACTAATTACATGGTAATAAGAATCGTCTTTAAAAAGAGTTTGTTCTGGGTGCCAGTAACTCACTCCTATAACCCTAGGTACTCAAGAGGCTGAGATCTGAAGATCACAGTTTGAAGTGAAACCAGGCAGGAAAGAACATTAAGCCTCGTATGGGCATTGTAGGAAAGTGGACTAGTCCCAGGTGGTGGTGGCCATGCAATGATAATGGTCCCTTGGCATTCTGGTGACAACTCTGCTCAAATCCAGATGTCCTGAGCTCCTGGGGAATGGTCTGTGAAAAGATAGAGAAAATAAGGTTGTTGATGTAAGTTTCACAGGAAGTGCAAAAGACTCATGTGAGCCAAAATGACATCCTTTTTCTAATCCTAGACTTCTCTGAATTATCAGTATGCCATTGTGCCCTGTGAATCTCTTAGTGGATATCTATTGTGTACAAGGCAGGACTTCATCCCCACTGTCAACTCCTTTCTCCAAGTCTCCATTTTTTCTTGTATCAGCAGGAGTAATGGACCTCCTCTTACCATGGCTTCCAGTCCCTGGTGGGGAGGAGGATCAAGAGGAGGGGTACTTCCTGGCAATGAGGGCGTTCCCATGATGGCACCTCAACAAAGCACATGCAGACCAGGAAGACAGAGGTCCACAGGCAAAGAGACATCACTGTAGCAGGTGCAGTGCCAGTTTGGGAAAGGTGGCAATGAATGTGGCTCCAGTTCCATGACCACCAGTGGTAACGGCAGAACTGACCAACCCCGGAGCGATACTGGGGAGTGGTAGCAAGGAGGCCTCTGAGACAGCCCAACCCCCCTTTATTCTCTGTGGGGCTCTAGGGCGCCTTAGTCAATGTCTATGTAGCTCTGCAAGTGTGTTCCCAAGTCCCTTCACCCAGTTTAAGGTCCTTTCACACACACTTACAGTCCCTTGACCTGCGCTTCCAGTCCTATGAGTGTGTGTGTCTGTGTTTGTGTGGTTGTGTGTGTGTGTGTGTGTGTGTGCATGCATGTGCACACACACACACACACACACACACACACACACTCACATGCATACGTGCATGTGTGTGAAGTGTCCCACTTACCTTGAACTAGCCCGAGACCGGGAGGCCATCACACACATATTGCAGTCACATGCCCACATGGACTATGAGGATGGTGATGCATGCACTCAGTCTGAAGACACCCTAGGTTTCTCATCCCAGCAACAGGTGCAGCACCAGTTGGGGGAGGACAACAACGAACACGGCCTAGGTCGTGAGACTGCTGGTGGATGCAGTGGATTCAAGCAGCCTCGGGCTGGACCCAGGAGACAATGCAGGGCAGATTCTCAGCTTCCCGCTTCTTTTTTGGGTGGCTACTGTGGTCATACCCATGCAGGCTCATCCAGGTGGGTGTACATGTACATGTATGCGCGTCTGTGCATGCATGTCCCTCACCAGCGTGCATGATTATGCGCATTGCATGTGCATTCACTTGACCCTGTGCACATGCCCTTCCCTCACACTTCTGGGCTGGGCTTCTAAACCTCCTGATAAGCTGGAGGTTTAACAAAAGGGATGTGAATGTCACTTAGTGGTACAGTGCTTGTCTAGCATATGCATGAAACCCTGGGTTCGATTCCTAAGTACCACATAAACAGCAGAAAGCTGGAAGTGGCTCAAGTGGTAGAGCGTTGGCCTTGAGCACAGCAAGGCTCAATGACAGTGCCCGGGCCCTGAGTTCAACCCCAAGACTGGCAAAAAAAAAAAAAAAGAACAAAGCTCACTAGAAAACAGAGTACAAAATCTACTTTATAGATAGTGCTCCAACCAAGCAGGGTGCCCTGCTGCATCCTTCACTGGATGTTTTCCAATACAATCTGGGAAAGTCTTACCTCAGGTCTGGATTCCAGCAGTCATGGGTCCTCCAGCCTCTCAGGAGATATAGAAGCCCAGCCAGGAAGTGTGAAGGAAGGGCACGCATGCACACAAACTGTGACGGTACAAACGTGCAATGGGCATGAGCCCAAATGCTGGTGAGGGATACGCATGTGCACACACATGCGCACAGTCCCAGATGAGTCTGGAAGCACACAACCATAGCGGCCACACAAGAAGGAAGCAGGAGGCTCGGAGTCTGCCCTGCATCCTCTCCCGGTTCTGCCCAGAGGCTACTTGGTTCCACTGCATCCACTGTGTCCATCGACAGTCTCAGGATCCAGGCCATGTTTGCTACCATCCTCCTGCAGCTGGTGGGGCACCTGCTGCTGGCACAAGAAACCCAAGGATCTCTTCGCCCTGGCTGCATGGATCTCCGTCCTCCTAGTCCCTGTGGGTGTGTGACCATGCATGCATGTAATGCCCACCCAGAGTAGGGCTGGTTCGAGGTAAGTGGTCCACTTCACCCCACCCCTTCTTCAGCTAAGGGTTAGCTCTCTACCACTTGAGCCACAGTGCCACTTCTGGCTTTCTGGTGGTTTATGGGAGATAAGAATCTAATGGACTTTCCTGCCTGGACATTCTTTTATTTGGGGGGGGGGTGTCCAGTCGTGGGGCCTTAACTCTGGGCCTGGGCACTGTCCCTCAGCACTTCAGCTCAGCTAGCACTCTTCCACTTGAGCCACAGCACCACTTCTGACTTTTTTCTTTTTGCTTATGTGGTGCTGAGGAATTGAACCCAGGGCCTCAGGCATGTAAGGCAAATGCTCTACCACTGAGCCACCTTCTCAGTCCCCTACCTGGACATTCTTTCAATTGCTATCCTCAAATCTTAGCCTCTTGAGTAGCTAGGATTGCAGGCATGCGCTACCACTGCCCAGCTATCTCACAGGTCTTCTTAAAGGAAAAGAATTAATAATGCATTAGGCATTGGTGGCTCCCACCTGTAATTCTAGTTACTCAGGAGGCTGAGATTTGAGAATCTCTGTTTAAATCCAGCCTAGGCAGCAAAGTTCATGAGACTCTTCTTAACAATTAATCACCAGAAACTGCAAATGGCCCTGTGCCTCAAAGTGGGAGAGAGCTAACCTTAAGCAAAAAAGCTCAGGGACAGGGTCCATTCTCTGTGTTCCAGTCCCAGGACTGGCAAGAACAGCAGCATTAAAAATGAGCTGGGTGTAATAAAGCCATACTCACAAACACAGAATGCAGAAGACAGAGGCAGGAAGTTTATGGATTGAGGACAGCTTGGCCTATATAGTGAGTTCCAGTCCAACCTGGGCTACATAGCAAGACTTAGTTCCAAATCCATTCCCCTATGACCCCAAAAGCACCCAGTAAGTTCACTCACAGAAGAATCTCAGAGAGCTGTTCCTCCATACTACTTTATTCTTTCTTTTTGAAAAAGTCTCCATAAGTAGTTGCTGACATTTATCATTGTTGAGTCATACATGAGGGGTATTTAGACATCCCAACATATACTTTTTCCCTATTCTTGGTTTTTATTCTCTTCCCTTCTTTCTTTCCTCTGTTTACCCCTACCTTTTCTTTACTAGTTCCTCCTTTTCTCTTTTCTTGCACTTTTCCTCCCTTTTGTCTGTCTCTTCCTTCCTTTCTGAGATAGAATTGGGTGATATAGCCCAAGCTATTCTAGAATTTATGTTCTTCCTGCCTCAGCATACTGATTGGCAGTACTACAGGAGTACACTGGCATGACAAATTCCCAATGCAGAGAATACTGGACCATTAACTTTTCCATAAAGTTCTCCCTTGATTCTAGACTCTTCACATGCATTAGGCTGTTTCATGTCCTCTTTATCTTTTAAGCTCTTTTCTGAATTTCCTTTTTTTCCTGTCCCATTAAGTGGCCCTTAGTCTTGAGGTGGCTTCAACCAGTGCCAGGCACACCCAACCCTCTCTAAGACCATGAATCTTGCGCACAGACTCATTCAGGCACTGGATATGACAAGAGCATAGATGAGGTATAGATTATCCCTTCATTTCAGGACTTATCAGGATTAACTGTGCAGGTCCCTTTAATCCCAGGTCAAAAACCACACCAGGACTGACAATTGCCTGCAATCTCTCATTTTTTAGATGTGGCCACATCTAGCTTATTGGTTCTAGTGAATAGAATGTGGAAGAAATGAGAGATATTACTTCTCAGCTTGCAATATAAATAGCTGTTACTCTCACAGTGGGATATTTCTCTTACTCTCTCACTCGCTCTTGCTCTCTCTCATTCTCTTTCATCCTTTGCTGTGGTCAAAACAACTCCATGTGTGAGGAGTCCATGGAGAAGGCCCCATGACAAGGAGCAGGAAGTAGTCAAGCCTGGAAATGATTTATGTACAGGCTTTGAATCTATCTCTTTTTGTTTCTGAATAAAAATAGACAACTAATGAGCTGGGCACAACTTCTCAAATGAGAAAATAATATCCAAAGGTGGCAGATGGACATTCTTACAGATTAAGCAGAAACCAATCCCAAATGGCAAAAAGTCGATTGTTTCAAGTCTCTGATGGCTTAACAGACAGTCTCCTCCAGCAAAGTCCCTCATTCTTATCATGCAACAGAAGAAAGCTGCCTTATCTTTCCACTGCAGACCAGTGCCCTACAGTAATTGAAACAATGGCCATAAAGAGGATGCAATCACCTTGGTAAAATGTATCCAACTGTAACAAGGTCAACTGGAGGTGATGTTACATTCTGAACTTTACTGCACAGAGGAGCAGACACTGGTTCCAAATAGCATGCCCTTTTGCTTTGTGAAATAGAAATCTTAACTTCCATCTAGAAAGATGGGACAGAGAAAAGAGGTCCTCGGAAACACAACAAATCAAAGAAAGTTTGGACAAATGGGATTGCATAAAGTTGCAGAGCTTCTGCAGGGCAAATGACATAGCTAGCAAGACCAATAGAAAGCCCACGGATTGGGAGAAGATCTTTACTAGCCATACAACGGACAAGGGTCTCATATCTAAAATATACTTGGAACTCAAAAAATTAAACCCCCCAACAACAAATCCTCAAAGAAACAACTGCCCAATAAATAAGTGGGCGAAAGACTTAAAGAGAAGCTTCTCTGAAGAAGAAAGAAGGATGGCCAAAAACACATGAAGAAAATGTTCAACATCCCTAGCCATAAAAGAAATGCAAATCAAAACAACATTCAGATATCACCTCACTCCAGTTAGAATGGCAAAAATCAAGAACTCTAACAACAACAGATGCTGGAGGGGATGTGGACAGAAAGGAACCTTACTTCATTGTTGGTGGGAATGTAAACTTGTTCAACCACTTTGGAAAGCAGTATGGAGGTTCCTCAAAAGACTTCACATAGAACTCCCCTATGACCCAGCAATCCCACTTTTGGGCATTTACCCAAATGTTTACAAACAATACTACACTAAAGCTACCAGCACAACTATGTTTATTGCAGCATTATTTACCATAGCTAAGATATGGAACCAACCCAGATGCCCCTCAGTAGATGAATGTATCAAGAAAATGTGGTATATATACACAATGGAATTCTATGCCTCCATCAGAAAGAATGACATTGCCCCATTTGTTAGGAAATGGAAAAACTTGGAAAAAATTATATTAAGTGAAGTAAGCCAGGCCCAAAGAAACATAGGTCCCATGGTTTCCCTTATTTGCAATATCTAGTATATGTATGAGTCAAGCAGAAAAGGTCAGATAATGTGATGTCAGGAAAATGAACCCTTAGATGTGTATTTTAATGTTTTTTTCTTTCATGCATGTGTTTCTAATGCATTTATAAGATTATCTCTTTGTTGCTCTGTATGTCCCTCCCCCACAGTATAACCTCTGCTTTCACTATATTTGATGTCAGTATAACTTGTGGAGGAGATGGGGAAAAACCAGTTGCTTAAGCATACAGGTGGACCTGTTGCAACAATGAGAAGTACAAGTTGTCATGTCCAAAATGAGCTTTACAACGTCGGTGCGGGGGGGGGGGGAGAGGGGGGAAGGAGAAGGATTGGGACTGGGGGGGGAGGGGGGAGGCTGGGAAGTGATGTGAAGGGTAAACAAAGGAGTAGGCTGCAATGCTTGTTAAGAAGTGTACGCATTATCCTGCCCATGCAATTGTAACCCCTCTGTACAGTATGTTCACAAATAAAATAAAATAAAATTTTTAAAAAAAAGAAAAGGAGGTCCTTGGCTAGGCTTTTCATGACAGAGCACTTTGATACCCGACAAGGCCACAGAGTCACAGGTACTGTAACTCTGCAGAGACCTGTCCCCAAAGAAGAGTGATGGATGTAAGTGAGCTCTGAGAAAATGAGTTTCACAGTATCGCTGACTAACATCTGGGGATGGCCCTGGCTTGATTACCCATCTCTGATAAGTGTGTCTCTGATAAGTGTGTCTGGAGATGACTAAGCACAGGCTTTCTAAATCAAAGAGATAAATGACAAACCCAAATAACAACTCCCGCAGAGCAGGCAATATATCAACCTTTTCCATTCCAGTCAATTGACCTGATTGAATAGTTCAAGTACTTGAGTGTTTATAAAAGTGCCTATGTGCTGGGCACTGATGGCTCAAGCCTTTAATCCTAGCTATTCTGGAGGCTGAGATGTGAAGATCACTGTTCAAAGCCAGCCCTGGGAGGAAAGTCTGTGGGACTCTTATCTCCAACAAATCACTCAGGAAACTGGCAGCATCACTTTGGCTCACATGGTAGAGTGCTGTCCTTGAGCTGAAGAACTGAGGGACAGAGATCAGGCCCAGAGTTCAAGCCCCATGACCAAAAAAAAAGTGCCTATGAATCAGTTCTTACATGTTGCTTTTCCCATATCGAAAATCTGTAAGAACACATCTGTAATGCTTTTGGAATGCAAAAAAAGTTACCTGATGTTGCAGATAATAATTACACAGCATGTTTGGAATCTCCAAATCTTGGTTTCCTATTGGGTAAAGATGACCTAAAGCTATCTACACCATTTCATTTTACTCTTAATAATCATCCTAAGAATGGTGTTTTATTATTATTCAAACACCTACACAGGATTTCAGCTGAAAATTACAAGTCAGGTATTTAAGAGTGGAATCTAGAATTTGAACCCAGATCCAAACACACTCATGTCCACTAATCGATGAAAGAATGCAAGCAAGCAAATACTGATTTATGTACATTGCTTTCCCTGAAAGCCAAAATAAATTTACAGTTCTAAAAGAGGATGGGAGGTGGGGATGGAGAATGTGTCTGATTTGTTAGCCAAGATCCAAAAGCCAAGTGTCACATTTTTTCACCCATCTAGACTTAGAAAGATATGCATATCTAGTTACAAGCATATTTTTATAGACATGACTAGAGAACATGATTTCAATGTGGAACTATATGGGGATGAAAGGGAGGGAGAATGATGGAGTACAAATAAGATTAAATACATTGTGACTATGTAAAAAGATGGTGTAAGGAGACACACTGAAACCTACTGAATGTGCTGGTAGAGGGGTATGGAAACAAAGCATAATATAAGAGGTGAATCTGACTAAATTATAATATATGTACTGGTGAAAAAGCATATAGAAAGCTCACTGTTAAATTACACTAAAAAATGAAAACAAAAGGAATGACAGGAAAGCAAAATATGAGGGAAGGCCAGGAGGGAAGCTGAATGAGGGCAAATACGATACAAATAATTATGAGTGTATTAAAATAGAAAAATGAAACCTGTTGATATTGGTTTGGAGAGAGGGGCGGGGAGGGGTGCTTGAACTCAGGATCCAGCAGGCCCTGTTCCTTAGCAATTCTGCTCAAAGCTATTGTTCTATTCCTTGATCCACAGCTCCACTTCTGGCTTCTTGATAATTAATTGGAGATAAGTATCTCACATAATTTTCTGTCCCAGCTGGCTTTGAATCAAGATCCTCCAGTCTCAGTCTTCTGAGTATCTAGGATTACAGGTATGAACCACCAGTGCCTGCCTACATTTGTTTCAAGGAGGGAATAAAAGAAAGTGATGGAAGAGAATGTTTAACTGAAATGGATTGTATGCAAGTGTGGAACTATCACGAGACCTTTCCTTAGACAACTAATTACATGCTAATAAGAATGGTCTTTAAAAAAAGTTTGTTCTGGGTACCAGTAATTCACTCATATAACCCTAAATACTCAAGATCACAGTTTGAAGTGAACACAGGCAGAAAAGATCATTAAGACACTTATTGCCGATTAATCACCAAAAGGACAGAAGTGGAGCTGTTATTCAAGTGGTACAATGCTAGCTTTAAGCAAAATAAAAACAAGCAACAACATCAAAAAAACTCAAACACAGCTCCTAGGCCCTGATTTCAGGCTCTAGTACTGGGGGTGGGTGGGTGGGGATTGGGGGATAGTTTCTGGCTATGCATGCATTTAAGTTCCTCCTAATGAAATGCATAAGCTACTTTGGAAAAGTCCAGGAAACATGGAACAAGATCTACTATATAGTGAAACAGTAGACAGAAAAGAAATAACCCATTTATTCATTCATCCCACATACTGGCCTTTTAGGGTTAAGAATATGAAATGTGTGTCTCATACCCATAATCCTAGATATTCCGGATGCTGAAACATGGAGGATCACAATTCAAAACATCCTGGGCAGCAAAGTTTATGACACTCTATCACTAATCACCAAAATACTGTACCAGATGAATGGCTCAGTTTGTAAAACACCAGGGCTGATCCAAAGAACTGAGCAAGAACACACACTCCTGGTTTCTTGTCCAGAAACTAGGCCCACTGATGTCATTTCTTCAATTTTGTATATCCAAAAATAGAGTGTTTTTAGACACTCCAAACACTGGAGGACAGTTTGCTACATTCCTAGCTCAACCTTCTCATACTTTGGACATCAGCAGAGGGATGATCATGCTATTTGTTTGGCCAGGAACACTGCTGAATGTTGCACAGGTTTTGTGTTTTTTAATCCTGCAGGTACCATGCACATTCCCACTCACTTCTACTTGTTCAAGTGTCATGGTGAGTTTCTGGTGCACTCCATCATCAAGTGAATCAAGTCCAAATAGAAAGAAAAGAAAATATTGGGTGATAGTAGGGATTTGATTTGCCTTGGAACCAAAAAGGAAAAAGGAAACTTCTCTCCAAGCTGTCGTTAATGAGGGCTTAAAAGTCCCATGGTAGGAGATAAAAATGAGGATATATCCCAGAATCATAAGACTAATCCTTTCTTGCTTTCTCTCCCCAGGTGTTCGCTCATGAACTTGGTTCAACTCGACAGTCTTCTGTCTGCTCTTCTAACCAAGCAGCCAAGCACCTCTGTGAAAATTCATTTAACTGTGAAAACTGGAGTCTCTACAATTCAAGGAGAGGAAGCTGGTAATTTCTCTGTTTTTGTTGTTTTCTTTTTTTCCTGCCAGTCCTGAAACTTGAACTCAGGGTTTGGGCACGATTCCTGAGCTTTTTTTTCTCCTCAAGGCTAGTGCTTGACCACTTAAGCCACAGTGCCACTGCTAACTTTTGCTATTTATGTGGTACTGAGGAATCAAACCCAGGGTTTCATGCATGCTGATAAGCACTTTACCACTAAGCCACATTCCCAGTCCAAGAAGCTCATAATTTCTTAATATGATCTTTATACATTTTTGTCATCCCCATCCTTCCTGGTACATTTGCAAACTCTTACCCTTTTATTCAAGCTCACTATTTAGTCCTCATTTTGCTCTCTTAACATATGGCCTGTCTTCTTTTAAATTAAATATGGCTAAGTAGCTAGCATTACAGGTGGAAGCCACCATCTCCTGGCTTTGTCATTTACTTTAACCTGTAGAAATTCAAGAAAGTGTATAATTCTCTCCCCATACCTCTCAACTCTGCTGGTGGGATTTTGAAATGCTTACCACTCATACCCCAATCATTTGTCTGACAGTTCTTCCCCCAATATCACTATTTGTGAGAATCTTCTAGGATATCACCTTCTCTAGGAAGACTTCCCAAGCACTGTTGCTACCAGATCATGTGAAAGAATCATCCCCAAGTAGCCGCTCTTTGGTGTTCTCAGACATGTCATTATGGTTTCTATTTTGTTTCCTCTACTCCAATCCAGTTTTTAAGCAACTGGTGCACTGTAGCCAGTAAACCAAATGCATCCTTCCACCTAATTTAGTAAACCAAGTTCCCTAGACGGTTGTCGGCTCATTAATGTACCTACTGTGAGCTTTTCCATCATGACAGCAAGCCAGAGGGAATGTGACAGAGACCAACCACATAGGTTACAAAGGCTTCTGAGTTAATATCCAGCCCTATGCTGAAATGTTCATGCCCTCTCTCTTAGGAGAAAAAGAAGTGGACAGTTCACATTTGTATTCACACCCCCTTCTTAGGACATTGGCATAATCTACAAGCATAGTTAAGTACTTCAAAAATGTTGCTGGATTAATGAAGGTAATGCAGAAATTACTTGACCTCATTCCTTTCAAATTGATCAAAATAAAGAATTGTTCAAGATTATATTCCTTAGATGGAAGCACTTAATGTAACTTTCAGGGAAAAATTCCATCTAGAGACCCTTGATCAGCATCTTCTTGAAAACACAATTTTGAATGTTATTATTCTTCAGTTGTACAAAGGAGTTCTCATGTAACAAAGCAGTTCGTGAATACAATATATCTTGATCCATGTCACCCCTTTCAACCCATCCCTTCCCTACCCAGCCCTTCCCTCACTCTTAATTTTGCAGCAGATGCATTGGATTCTTGACTGCATTTCCCCCCATTTTGCTATTTGTTCACAATTTTCCTCTTGACTCCACCCATTTTTTCCAGTACCTGCTTCCTAGTATTTCATTTTGCTAAAATCTGGCTATGCCTTTCTAAGGAATTACATATTTGAGTTCTCCCTTCAATCCATCATATTTCAGTGAACACATTTGTATATACATACATACCACCAACCATATTTACTGATGAGTTTACAAGCTAAATCTACCATCCACAATAGAAGGGGAAACATGCATTGACTTTACTAATTTTTTTAATGTAACTTAAATCTCAATTTTGGTGACATTAGATGGCAGCTCACAAGGAGTTCCCCACCTTACACACACACTGAAACAGGAATTGACCAGAGTAAGAATCTCTTCTTCAGGTCTGAGAAGGTGGCTCAGTGGTAGAGTGCTTTCCTTGCATGCATGAGGCCATGGGTTCGATTCCTCAGCACCATATAAGCAGAAAAAGCCAGAAGTGGAACTGATGCTCCAGTGGTAGAGTGCTAGCCTTGAGCTGAAGAGCTGTGGGACAGCGCCCAGGCCCAGAGTTCAGGCCCCATGACCGGACCCAAAAAACAAAACAAACCAACAAAAAGAACCCATAATCTCTTCCTGCATTTCCAGAGTAAAAGACAATTGCATGATGCTCATTTTGTCTTATTCTTAGCAAAGGTAGCAAAATGATCTTTGTTAATGCAACCTGCAAAAGCAGATCTGTGCATCAGTAGAGTGCAGCATTGAGAAATGGTTCCATGTACCTCTGTGACATTCCAGCTCCAAATCTCAGCATCCTAGCTTCAGAAAGCTCCATGAACTCATCTCAATGACACTTGGGATTGTTCAGCTGTGGAAGGAGGACAAGCAATGAGTTTGGGGGCACTGGGAACACAGGAGCCTACTTCTTATAATGAAGGGCACGGTGTTTAGAAGAAAAGAAAGGGGAGAGTCAACCAGCATCCAGGAAATCAAAAATGATTAGGTTTATGGGAATAAGGGACAAAAGGAGCAGACAAAAGACAAATAACTCAATTGGGGTTGAACAATTTCACTCCATATGGTGGAACATTTTGGGAAATGGTTTTTTCTGAGGGCACAGCTTGTGTATCAGTATTCCTGAGGAACAAGTGGAAGACAAGAAATGTAAAAAAAAAAAAAAAAAGCAAGCATTAGCCTGTATTTCTTTTCACCTCTTCAATTGCTGCTTTTTGCCACTAGAACAAACATGGCCCCTTGGGCACTGGCCACAGCATCTATATCCACACTGGAGGCATGAATTCTAATTGAGCTTTGCCACCTATGGGAAAAGGTTGCTCTGGAAGCAAACATATGGGTAGAAAAAGCCTGATGAATCCAGCAAAGATAAAACTCACAATCAGTACTGTCATCTTCCCAGCACTCTTTCCATTCTCACACACTTTGGAATTCTTTATTTGCTTTTATGCTTTATCCACGCCATCACAAAATACCACCTGTTAGGCTGTTAAACTGCATGCAGAATATACCACTGTGTCTACCTTAATGCAATCCACATGAATGCAGTGCATCCTTATTCCCACACCTGCAAACTACAGTCCCTAAATAGTCCCATTCCTACTCTCATTCAAACACTATCACACTAAGAAGTATTTCTTGCCTGGAACTCCACAATGGCTTTCTACTCATTTCAGAAGGAAAATGAAATGTCTCTGTGTTATGATACCCTTCCTTACCGCCAGTTCTCTTGGTTATTCTCTTCTAGCTATTCCTGTCTTCTTAACTGAGTCACCCACACCCCCAGCACCCATCTCAGGGCCGCATACACTGGCACTGAATTTTCTCCTAGATAAAATCATGTCTCTTTCTCCAAACTCTGGTTTCAATAAAACAACCACATAGTTGAGAGAGTTGCTCCCAGATGAAAACCTTGTTGTTTTTCTTTAATAACATTTCTCATGACCTAATAATACTCTGTGTGTGTGTGTGTGTGTGTGTGTGTGTGTGTATGTATACTAGGGCTTAAATTCAGGGCCTAGGTGGAGTGTCCTTTAGCATTTTCACTCAAGACTAGTGCTCTAAGCCTTGAACCACACACGCCAACATTTCTGGCTTTTTGATGGTTCATTAGAGATGAGAGTCTCAAGGATTTTTCCACCTGTGCTGGCTTTACACTGGGATCCTCAGATCTCAGCCTCCTCTGCAGCCAGGCAAGGGCCACCAGCACCTGGAAGTAAACATATTATTTTCAATGACCTTTGTCCTCCTGCAGACTGATGCTTCTTAAGGACTCAATTTGTTTTCTACAGTGATTCTACATTGGTACTCAATGTGTCATGGTTGAATAAAGACCCACAGAGTGTTCAACACTGGTGGTTCATGCTTGTAATCCTAGCTGCTCAGAAGGCTGAGTTTTGAGGATCATGCTTAGAAACGAGCCTGGGCAGACAAATCCATGAGACTCTTTATCCCCAAGTAGCCCACAAGAAAAACAAAATTAGAAAATGGTCAAATAGAAGAGAGCTGTCTTGACCAAAAAAGCAAATGAGAATGTGAGGCTCTCAGTTTAAGCCCCACAAAAATAAAATAAAAAAGACCCACCAAACAACCTTTATGAATCGAATGTGTAGTTTATTTCTCCAAACATCCAACTTCATCCTCAGAACATTGAAGACCTACCAACCATGTAATGCAAAATTCTATTTTAAAATATGGCTGTTTATTGAATTAACACTAAAATGGCATGCTAAGGAACTGAAATGTTTATGTACAAATCAATGTGAATCAAAGCTATGACATTAAATACATGTTATGGTATTGAGTTTTATAAGACCTATGCTGATTTATTTTTTCGTCGTGGGGCTTAAACTCTGGGCTTGGGCGCTGTCCTTGTGCTCTTCAGCTCAAGGCGAGCGCTCTGCCGTCTGAGCCACAGCAGCACGTTCGGTTTTCTAGCGGTTTATCGGACATAAGAGTCTCACGAACTTTCCTGCCTGGGCTGGCTTTGAGCCGCGATCCTCAGATCTCAGCCTCCTGAATAGATAGGATTACAGGCATGAGCCACCGGCACCCGGCTTGTTTGTTTGTTTGTTGTTGTTGTTGTTGTTGATCTTTTTGTCAGTCATGGGGCTTGAACTCTGGCCCTGGACAGAGCTGCCCCTCAGCTCTTCAGCTCAAAGCTGTAGGTTAGATTACTTTATACAAGTCCATTAATTTTATGACTGGATGGTTAAAAACCTATAGCCAAACTACACTGAAATATTATTCTATTTATCACACAGTAAGGAAATGCATTATTACCTTGAAATTAGATTTCTACAAGTATTTCCTTGACTGAGAGCAGCAAGGTAGATTGTTCAGACTGTTCAGATAGTTTTAAAAGTGAATAAAACAAGCAAATAACAGGTGATATTTACTTAAGTTGTTACCTGGATATGTCAAACATTATGAGAGTTGCTTGTGAAGAATTCAAGAAAAGAAAATACTGATCTGTAAACTAGGCATATTAGTACATGCCTGTAACCCCAGAACTTGGAAAGCTGATGATACAGGAGGATCATGTGCTTCAGGCCAACAGAGGTCAACAGGGTGCTATACTATCTGTCAAGAAAGAAAGAAATGAAAAGAGAGAAAAGAGATACTGACATGTATTTCATTTTAGCCTTGAGGCAGTCCTGTGAAAAAGCACTATTAGCATCATTTTTCTCCACAGATAGAGTATTGATACTTAGAGAAGTGAGGTCTCAGAACTCGTGTCATATAGAACTGAGACTAAAATAAATTCTCCTGACTACATATGTGTCACGCTTTCTTCTCAAACGAACCCTACCCACCAAGGATTAGATTGGGATTATCAATTCATCAACCATAACCTGATTCTGGCTACACTATATTTACCTAAGTCTACTCTTGCCACCAATATTTTAGGGAAACCAGTGCACATCTACATTAAAAATAAATAATGTGTTGAGCTTTACTTGAAATAAAGAACCCAGAAAACCAAGCAACAAATGGAGCTTGCATTGAGGCCCAGAAAGGTGTCTACATTCTCTAGAGATGGATAATATTCTCTACATACCAGCTCCAGTTGGGTACCTGACTGGCAGTTATTATAGCTGTTTTAACCTTTGAGACTAATAGGTTATAGGAGAATTATTTCATAGTCAATGAGATCTGGTTCTATTAAAAATTGACCCATGTATCTTTACAATAAATATATATTAAAATGATCCATGGTTTCCCTCATTTTAAGAACCACAATATGTCTATGATACTCTTTAACAATCTCTCGATACCGAAACTGCTAAGTGCATAGGACCATACATAATGAAGCATAACAACATGAACCCCATGAATCAGAAACAAGAGGTTCTTTTTATATCTTGTATGTAGTTATTCTTTTTTTCCTCTTTTAATTTTCTGTACCTTGTGTATGTATATAAGTTATTCAGTCTTTGGAAAAGAAAGGAATTATATAAATAGCAGGACAAAGGATTAAGTAATGCAACATCCATACTCATTTGACACTAAGTTAGAAATGAATTTTACAACTTGTGGGGAAGGGGAGTAGGGATGGGTAAGAGGGAGAAAATAGGGATGGGGAAACAGTGTTTAAAAACAAATGTACCCATTACCTTACTTATATAGTCATCTCTTTTCAATAAAGATAAAACATTTAAAAATGTTTTCCTAAAAAATAAATTAAGCCAAAGGACAGTGGATGGAATCTGCTCAAGCTAAAGTAACAAGAATATTTCATGCTCAACTCAGTGACAGAGTTAAAACAGGTACTAAGTAAGTGGGGTGCCAGTGGCTCACCCCTGTAATCCTAGCTACTCAGGAGGCTCAGATCTGAGATAACTGTTCAAAGTCAGCCTGGGCAGGAAAGTCCATGAGACTCTTATCTCAAAAAAAAAAAAAAACAAAACACAACAAAAACACCAGAAAATGGGAAGTGGCGCTGTGGTTCAAGTGTTAGAGCCCTACCTTTGAGCTGAAGAGTTTGGGGACAGCACCCAGGCCCAGATTTCAAGGCCCACTACTGACAAAAATAAAAAGGAAAAGAAAAGAAAACAGAAAACTGGTACTAAATAAATGCTAGAGCCCCTAATTCCTTTGATTTCCTCTTGTTACATGCAATCTTTGGGGAATGACACTGTTTGCCAAAACAGTGGCTCATGGGTCACCTAAATCAAAATCATATGAAAAGCTTGTAAAATGAACATTGTCTGAGTCCCAGACAAGAGATGCATTTTCTGAATCTAGAGAAATAACCTCTCAGTAACAATCTGGATCTTAGACTCCCTCTGAGTTCCATTACTTCTTGTTGGAGCTGTACTACAAAAGATGCCATTTGCAGAGCAAGCAATTAAGAAAAGCAATTAAGAAAAGTGTCTTTGAATTCACACTTATGGCTGCCCCCATGAGCTACACTCATATGACTGGGATATTCAGAGGTCAGAGAGTGGCTAAGATACAAAAACAAAAATATTTGTCAGGGAAAAACTCATAAACACACAAAGTCATCTACAGACAGACAGCAGGAAAGGCAGGAAGTGGGAATACTGGGTAGGGCCTTGGTCCTTTGCATCTCATGATCTCTTCCCAAGGTTCATACTTAGCACCATCTCAAATTCAACCCTTCAACTACCTTGGTCACACAGTGAAATTATCCCTTCTGTTGTTTGGTTTGGAAATACGAGAAATAATTTCAATTTGACTATGTATAATTCCAAAGCAAATGAACAACATTTGAAGAGCCAAAGGGGAGAATCTTCACCCACCCTGACTCCAAAGGTCATGAAATCAGTTGTGCCACAGCAAGGAAGAACACAGCCAAATAGACACACAAGTCTATTTGGGGAAGAGAGGGAAGAGAGGCCTCAACCCAGAAGTAAGGTTTAGCTGTGCTCCTGAGACTCTAGTCTCCCATTTTCTATTTGAAAAGTAATTCCTTAAGCCTGAAAAAGAAGAAATTCCTAATGCATGAAGTCTGGTGCTGTTCCTAGGCCAGTCAGGAGCCTTCCATGCATAGATGGGTTTTACCCAACTGGACTCTTAAAGAGGAAACTGTAAAACAGGTCTTCCTACCATGGTGCATGATGTCAGTGTCAGCTCTACTAAACTGAACCCAATTCTCAGCCTCACTGTTTAAATATTCAGCAAGAACAAGAATGCAATTAGTGTTCTATGCAGTACTTAGAAAGCAATCTCATTCCATACTCATAAGCACCATAAAGACATCTCCGAAGAAGAAGAACAAGCAAACGCTGCCAGAATGCATTGTACAGAATAAAATCAGCTCCGGGCTTGAAGGACCATGCACTGCCACCTGGTGGTCACATGTAGGCAACAACAAACTCCCCGGAGGACCTGAGACAGGGCCTGACACAGGGCTTTTGGTGTGACCTATGGTGCTGCTTCATGAAGCTCTTTTCTCCCTGCTCACCCAGCGATTGCAGGGACTTTGAGTCCTAAGTTGATTTGGCAAAGAGGTAGGTCTCAAAACACATATGCTGCCTTTAAGACATGTACAATCTCTCCTGTGTTAAAACATTCACTTAGTTATATTAAAAACATATATTTAGTTGACAAATATTTTCAAATTGCCTACTAAGTGTGCAGATTTTTTTTCTGGTCATAGGGTATTGTCTATAGCAAAGACAGACATAATCTTTGCTTTCATGGTATTTATTTTGGGAGGACTGAGAACATCTATGTTAGTAATTAGGGCCACAGTTTACCAGAGGCAAGCAAGAGTGCCAGGTTCATACTGAATTATCCCCATAGATGTGGAAAGTAACGCCACTCTAAATAAGATGCTATCTGTGTTGGAAGTGTTGCAAAGGCCATGGAATCAAGGCCTCCATTTGTAGAGGTGACAGAAGGGGGCTCCTGTGTCAGGATGACCATTTATGTCTATGATCTCTACAAGTGATTTAATCTTTCTGTGTCTTTGGTCCTCCTCCTAATGAACATTGTAAAACTAGTTGTGATCCAGGTGCTGACAGCTCAACCTTGGAATCATGGCTACTCATGAGGCGGAGATACAAGGAACAATGGCTCAAAGCCAACCTGGAAAGATAAGTCCGAGAGACTTAATCTCCAAAGCAACCAGCAAAAAGCAAAACAGGGGATAGGTCTCAACTGGTAGAGCACCAGTCAAGTGAACAAACTGGATAAGCATTTATGAGGACATGAGTTCAAACCGCAGTACTAGCAAAAAAAGAAAAAGAAAAAGAAAAGAAAAGAAAAGAAAAGAACTCTGTGGATTTGTGGTGGCTTGGCAGGCTTGTTTCAGGTTGGCAAGAGAAGGTGGAGTTCATTTAGAGGTGGCAATGGGGTATTGCTCCATAAACCACTGCTCCTTGTCCCTCTGCTTCTCATTTTTATCTAGAGAAGGTAAAATGTGATCTTCACACTGCTACAGAACACATGGATCTGTGTTTTTGCTTTCGGGTTGTTCTTTTGTGTTCTTTTGGAAGATGGCACATTCCACATTGTCACATTTCCCTCTCCATTAGCACATCAAGGAACAAGCTAAGATGTAATTGTCATGCTAAGTCACTGGGAAGGGCATGTGAAGACCCCTGCAACCTGAGTGATAAGGCATGACCGTATCCAAGAAACATTAGTTGTTCATTCAAACATTACTGTTCATCCTTCACTGTGACTTCTGATTATTGATTCATGCCTACTGATTAATAACATAATTACAAGTACAACTACTACTACTTTGTGTGCATTTAGCCTCAGGCAACAAAACCCTAAAACTCATGAGCTTAGTTTACCATGAATCATATGCAAGATATTTGGGATACTGTTCTGAAACTGGTCCTATTTGGAGTCAAGACATGTAATGCAAGTAAAGTGCCCCCAAGATACTATGAGTGACTGAGTGAGGGTTCTGGCACTCTGCTCCCTTTTCCCTCTCCCTCAACAATACTGTTGTTTGGTATGCCAGTACTATGACTTGAACTCAGAGCCTCAAACTCTCACTTGACTTTTCTCCTCACGACTGGCACTCTACCACTTGAGCAATACCTCCCTTCCACATCTAGCTATTTGCTGGTGAATTCAAGAGTTACTTGGGATTTGCCTGCCTGGACTAGCTTTGAACCATGATCCTCAGATCTTAACCTACTGAAATAGCTAGGATTGGCTATAAGTGGCTGGTGTCATCACACCTGTTCTGTTCCTTAAATGTGGGAGATGTTATAAAGATGGAAGGAAGAGGCATCAAATCCCAGGAGCAGAGAGTAAAGAAAGGTGAAGGTCATGGATATAATTAATGAGCCAGGCAGAGAAGACATATGAATGAACAAGTATACCATGGAAGTGATAGAGGCCAGCCCTGAGAGGACAACCACCAATCACAGCCCATTATTTTTTAGTGGACTACACACATGCTAGGACCACCACCAATCACAGTGCAATACTTCTTAGGGCAATGCTTACATGCTGGCCAGCTCTGCAGATATCCCAAGAGAAGCCAAAACTCTACAACTCACACTACACTTCCAATTTCTCCAGCCACGCTTTGTAGACACAAAGCAGGTAAACTAAGACTGTTCAGTCACAGGTTTCCTGTTTGACACTCTCATCTAATTAATCATCCAATTGTCTCTTTTAAATAAATAGTCACTTTTAAAATAAAATAAAAAGGAACATCGAATTTCATAAGGAAAATGACACAGTCAAACAGTTTATAAAGCAGTCTGAAGAACAAGATGCATATTAAATCACAGAAGTGCTAGGTATTTATTTTTCATGTACCATTTTTTAAATTCTCATACAGCTTGCTATAAAGCTGGTATTTGTGCATAGCCTCAACCACAGTGGCATGGCAGAAAATATCTCACATATGATTAACCTCTATAGTTTTCTAGACAGCAAGTGACAATGTCAGAAACAAATAACATAAATAAAACCACAGCAACAATACAAACTGAAGGTGTTAGTTTAAGAAAGAAATACAACCCTGATGGATGGATCAAAAGGCACTGTGGAGGGACTGGGAATGTGGCTTAGTGGTAGAGTACTTGTCTCCCATTCATGAAGGCCTGGGTTCAATTCCTTAGCATCACATAAACACAAAAAGCTAGAAATGGTGCTGTGGCTCAAGTGGTAGAGCCCAGAGAATAGCTTTGAGCACAGCCCAGGTCCTGAGTTCAAATTCTAGGACCAACAACAACAAAAAAAGCACTGTGGAAAAAAACAAAAGATACATTTAAAATGCATAATTATTATTAGTAGTAGTCGTAGTAGTGATTCTACAAGGAACTTACAGATGGAATAGTTATGCAGTTAATGTAATGAGATTTGGGACCATAATTATCTTTAAGTAGGAGAAAGGAATTCTGGAGGAGCTTAATTACCAATCTAAAACTCCTGCTGGGATTGAGGAAGTTTGCCTTCTAGCCCCATCTTGAGAGCTAGCCCATGACTTGGAAAAGTTACTTTGTCTCTAAATTTCCCTGGTTGCTTAATCTCTCCTTGCAGGTTGTTTGTTGGTGGTTGTTTTTCTAATGATTAAAACAAATAGCTAGCAAATCTAACATGTAGAATAAACAAGGAAAAGACTCAGTGTGACACTGAAGAAAGCCAGGAAGGAAGTGACATTCTGCCACTGCCTTCCACCTGGGGTATTGGAGTCCTTTGTAACAGCTTTCAAGAAATTGTCCAGGGACTGAAGACCTGAGGCTGGAGACCAGGGACTGGAGCCTGTTTGCTGAGCCTGTATTTGCACTTGAGGAGCTCATGTGGAGAGAAAGGGACAATTTCCATGAGAAGCTGTGCATTCATACTTACCATCTCATTTAAACTTTTCTTATCATCATGATCATTTTTCAGTACTACAGATGGGATTCAAGGACTCTCCTACATTTCTACTTTGAGCTACGTCCCACAGACCCTTCTGTTTTCAAGAACCTTGCTATTTCTATATAGAAAGGCATCAAACTTGTGATAGTGCTCTCTGCCTGCTGAGTAACAGTAATAACAAGCATGAACATTTATTTCTTTTATGCCTACTGGGGCATAAATGCCGCATCCACCTCGACCAGCAAGGAAGACACGACCCGGGATTCTTCTCAAAGCAGTTTATTCAGGAACCTTGTTTGCTAGCTTCTCCTGCTTCTCCCTCGCCCCGCACCCGCACTCCGGTTATAAGCCTCCTGGATGGCCAATCCCGAAGTGCCACGTGGCAAATACCAATAGGGTCACAAACACAGAAGCAAGCCAGTAGCCAAGCCATAGCCATATAAGGAGTTGTTTTTCACAAAGAGCACTCGCCATCGGGAAGGCGGAAGGCGGAAGCCAGCGCCATTTTAGGTCATGGCCGTGCCATGCGGCCCCGCCATCTTTGGTCGGCTCCCGCAGCTCTCCACACATGAACTCAGAGGTTCATGCCTAGCTTTGTCTGCCAGGTTTAACCCTGAACCGTGATCCTTTCAACTGATCCTTTCTTGCTCATAGCTAACATTCTACCACTTGAGCCAGTCCTACAGCCTAGTGTTTTGCTGGTTAATGGGAAATTGAGTATGGAGGACTTTTCTTTCCAGGTTGATCCTGAACCTCAATTCTCTAGGTCTCAAACTCCTGATAGGTAGGGTTACAGGTGTGAGTTGACAGTCTGCTTAGCTAAATTTTTTTTGGTGCCAGTGCCAGGACTTGAACTCAGGGACTCGGCATAGTACATGAGCTTATTTTGCTCAAGGCTATCATTTCAACCACAGTTTTACTTCTGGCTTTTTTCATAGTTTAGTGGAGATGAGATTCTCACAGACTTTCCTGTCCTGCTGGCTTCGTATTGCAATCCTCAGTTCTCAGCCTCCTGAGTAGTGGGGATAACAGACATGAGTCACTGGCACCTGGCTGTAAACATACTATTTTTTTTTTAAAGAAGTCTGTATCCTCTTGATTTCTGGGTCCTAGGTCTCCAAGCCAGTTCATCACTACCTTTGAAAGAAACCATTTTTTAGACAAAGAATGATGCTTTCTTTGCCATTCTAAGATAAGAGCAACAGAGCCCTGGGAACTGGAAAAGGTGGAGACACAGACACACTAAGCAACATACCCCAATCATGGAGCTAGGCAGATGGCTGCCACAGTCTGGCTGTGACACCAACACCACACCCAGCTCCTCCCTGTCCAAGAGCAAAAACTCCCCTCCATCTCCCTGAGATCAAAGGGGTTTTGGTGTAATTGTTCTAATTTCTCATGGGCCACTTTTCACCCTACTGCATGTGTCTAATTAGGACAAGAAGGAAGGAAAGAAAAAAATGACACTTTGCAGCTGGTGGAGAGGAAGGGGGAATGAGAGAAGGGTTAATTGCCTCCTAGCTGTCAGACCTGTAATTATATTCAGTTTGTGGATTCCAGCCTTCTTTTGATGATGTGAAACAAATCTCCAAATACAGCCAAACTTCTGCTGCATGTGCCTTTGTGTTGAAAGTAAAGTGGCCTCGACACAGCCTGGGCTAAACTGCACATTCTTGGCTAGTGGCCAATTGTAACTAAGTTTCTCATTGCTGGGGTTAAACTGCTTGCTTCAGTGTTCTAAAAGAAAGTGAATGGGGCTGTGCAATTGGGCCATTAGAGTGATCTCAACCCACACCGCAGGAATCAGAACAAAGTTAAGTCCAGTAAACCCACAGAGTCATGAGAAATAGTACTTGATGCTCTAAGAAGCTAAGTGCTTAGAGAGTGCATTGCAAAAGAGGCAAAGATTGCCTCTCAAGGCCATGCATGCTCACCCACTTCTCCAGGCTACTTACATAAGGTGGTGCCTGCACATGTGACTCTAGGTTACATGTAAATGCTGAAACAGCCGAATCCCACTGTGGGACAAGTATAGGCCCCAAGCCCCTGCAGAAGCTGTGGTGAAACAGCTTGGCTTACTCCACTTACTCTACAGGTGGCAAGAAATATCTAGTAATCAGAGACCAAACAAAGGATCACTAAGCCAACACTGTCCACACAAGGACCTGCCACTCCTACGAATAAGAATATATTTCAGGTTTTCTTCCCTCCTGGTTATAGCCAAATTCCATTTCCTTGCCCACACTGTGGAATGGTTTCCAAATTCCTTTATTTCACTTCAGAACTTCCCACATGGTGTTGACCTGACTTCTTTGTTTTGTTTTGTTTTTTAATAAGCTTTTTTTTGTGTGAAAATACTGTACAGAGGTGTTACAGTTACAAGAGCAAGGTAATGAATGCATTTCTTATCAAGCATTGTTGCCTCCTCCTTTGTTTCCCCTTCCAATACCTTCCCATACACCCCCCAACCCCCGTGCCAAAGTTGTAAAGTTTGTTTTTTGCAATAACGTCTTGTACATCTCATTGTTGCAATGGGTCCACCTGTATTATTATTTAAACATTTCGTTTTTTCCTTTCCCCTCCCCAAATTATATCAACATCGAATACAGTGAAAACAGGGGTTATACCATGGGGGAGGAACATACAAAGCAACAAAAAAATCACATGGTACCTTAAACTATGTTAGAAACAATAGCAAGAAAGAAAAAAACCACTTGTGTCCATATCTTGGGGTTCATTTCACTTAACTTCATCTTATCTGGTCATATGTACATAGCTTTTGACCTTTTCTACTTGTCCCAGACATTTACTAGTTATTGTAAATAAGGGAAACCATGAGACCTATGTTTCTTTTGGCCTAGTTTACTTCACTTAATATAATTTTTACCAAGGCTTTCCATTTCCTAACAAATGGGGTGATGTCATTCTTTCTGATGGAGGCATAGAATTCCATTATATACATATTATATATTATATATGTAATATATAATGTATATAATATATATCATACTTTCTTGATCCATTCATCCATTGAGGGGCATATGGTTTGGTTCCTGACTTCTTGTACTATTTTCTCCTTAGGCTACTTGTTCTTCCCCTCATGGTTATGATGATATTCCATTTCCTTGCTCACACTCTGGACTGGTTTCTAAACTCTCCTTTATTTCGCTTCAGAACTTCCCACATGGTGTTGCTCTGACTTCTTGCACTACTTCCTCCTAAGGCTACTTGTTCCCAGTTACTAATGTCTTTTTATCATTTAGGTCTGGATCCTGGCAGCTCATTCTAGCTAATCTTCCCTCCTTTCTCAGTCTGGTGTAGGTGCCTCTGCTATGAGCTCTGGGGTGTCCTAAATTATTCTGTTTCTGTTCTGTGCTATCTGTTCTCTCGGGCTCTCTGCATAACTCTACCAGTGTCTTCACAAGCACATGTGCAAGTGTCCACACCTGGAAGTGAGCATCTCTTGAGGTGGAAGAGGCAGCATGCTGTAGAGTTGGAAGTGCCCCATTCCTCAGCCCCAACTTCTGTGTGTGTGTGTGTGTGTGTGTGTGTGTGTGTGTGTGTGTCTCATACTAAAAGTCAGTATCGATTCTTCACATGGCAAATGAGTAACTTAAGTGGGTTCACTACCTCCACCTATGTTCTTCTGCAACTGATTATCAATGGCTGAATGTCAGGATGATGCTTTATAAGAGCGGTCTTGTCACCACTCTGCTCAAGGCTCAATGGTGTTTTAGTTTATTAGGAGTAATGCCCTCAGGATACCCTATGCCTCCAGGATCCATCATAGCATACTCATCTCTGCCCTCGCATCCCTTCCATCCCTTTCCCCTCACATTCACAGGCTTTGTCCTATTTTCATAAACCCTTCTTCCCTGATAGACACTCTCCCCAATCCAGTAGTCACATGACTCATGCCCCTCTTTTTCATATCTATGATGTGCCTCTCTCAAGAAGCACTACTGATATCTGGCACCAGTGTCTCATGTACCTAATCCTAGCTACTCTGGAAGCAGAGATCTGAGGGCCCCATTTCAAAATCAACCTAGGGAGAAAAGCTCCAGAGAGAAGAGTATCATCTCCAATTAGCCAACCAAATGCTGGAAGTGAACATGTTTCTCAAATGCTATACTATCAGCCTTGAGTAAAAAACCTAATGGACAGCACATGTCCTAGTTTTCAAGCCCCCAGCACTAGCAATAAAATAAAATTAAAATAGAAAGCCAGGTACCAGTGGCTCATGTCTGAAATCCTAGCTACTCAGGAGATATCTGAGGATCATGATTTGGAGGTATCTGAGACAGGAAAAAAAGTCCATGAAATAATTATCTTCAATCACCCTCCAAAAAGGCAGAGCAGATCCTCTAAGGAGGATCCATCTCTAAGGCAGAGTACAAGGAGAAAGTTGAGGAAGAGAAGTAAATGCAGCTGGGCACCAGTTGCTCATGCCTTAAATCCTTGTCCCTCAGGAAGCTAAGATTTGAGGTTGACAGTTTGAAGACAGACTGGGCAAGAAAGCCCATGAAACTCTTATCTCCAATTGACCATAAAAAGCTAAAACTCTGCTGTAGCTCAAGTGGTAGAGCTGCAACCTTAAGGAGTGAAGGCTAAGGGACAGCACCTAAGCATGAGTTCAAGCTCCAATATCAGCATGAAAGAAAAAGAAAGTAAAGGACAGGAAAAAAAAACTGTTAAGAATACCATTATGTGGTCAGCTCTGTGCACACATCATCCACTGACCCAAGGTAGCAGAGGTGGCTTCAGGTTCTCTGTGAGAAAGAGAAAGATGAGCTGGGCACTGGTGTCTCACCCCTGTAATCCTAGGAACTCTGGAGGCTGAGATCTGAGGATCACGGTTCAAAGCCAGCCTGTGCAATAAAGTCCATGAGACTCTACAATTAACCACCAGAAAATCAGAAGTGGGGCTTTGGCTCAAGTGGTAGAGTGCTTGCCTTGAGCTGAAGAGCTGAGGAACAACGCCCAGGCCCAGAGTTCAAGCTCCACACCAACTCCCCCAATGACAAAACAACAAGAACACCAACAAAAGAAGCAGATAAGGCCCCTACCACTCTCTGAGACTATTTCAGGGCTATGCAATGATCTGTTGCTTGTGGAAAGCTTGAAAGAACTGTTGGCATTACAGTGATCTCACAAAACACTCTGGGGATAACAATGCAGTCTCTTGTAGAGACCAGAAAAACACATCATTCACAGAGAATAAATGTGCTGGCCTGGTGCTGGAGTGGGCAAGGTTGGAAAGGGTAAGCAGTCCTTCCATCAGCATTAGTCATTACAGAGTAATAATCAGCACCTCTGTCACACACAATGCCATTTCACAAGGAAGCAAAAGATTTTACACTTTCACTTTCATTTTAAACATGACATTCCTGGATCTGAACCCAAAATAACATGCTGGGATTCTATAGACAAATACACACACACACACACACACACACACACACACACACACACACGTATTCAAAAATTACACATTAGGAACTCAAGTTCTTGACCACTTCTAAATTGATGAAGCCAACAAAAGTGACAACCGAAAAACAAAGCTCTCTGCCTCCAGCCCCAAACTGAGCAACCCAAACTGCAAAAGTCCTGGTGTCACCACCAAACATAGCATGTGTGCAGTCTGCATGCCTACCCTCTTACACAACTCCACAGCAAGAGGTGTCAGATTTACAAAGTCAAATTATTTTATTTTATTGTCAGTTGTGGGGGCTGAACTCTGGGCCTGGGTGGTGTCCCTCAGTTCTTCAGCTCGAGGCCAGTCCCCTACCACTTGAGTCACAGTGCCACTTTTGGCTTTTTTCTGCTTATGTGGTGCTGAGCAATCGAACTCAGAGGCTCATACATGAAAGGCAAGCACCCTACCACTGAGCCAACTTCCCAGCCCAAGTCAAGTTATTTTTAAGGTGATATGTCAGCTCTTTTCTTTCAAAAGCTTTCAGTAAATAAACATTCTGGGAATTTTATCAGTTAGCTATATTTTCTAGTAAGATGTGTGTATATAAACACATATGTATATATTTTCATATGTGTTTATGTTTACACATATGCATATATTTACACAAGAACAATTGCCTATAGTTATGTACATATATGAAAAAATAACTGCATATATACAAGCATGTAAACTTACATATAGGTGAGTTTATATATGCGTATATAAATAGACACACATATGAAGAGAGAATAATATACATACCAAGTGAATATTTTTCTATTTTCATCATTTATAATTGATTATTGCGGTATATATACACATCTATTAATTATTATTATTACTCTTTTTTTGGGGGGGATGGTCATGGTGCCTGAACTCTGGGCCTGGGTGGTGTTCCTCAGCTCTTCAGCTCAAGGCTAGTGCTCTACCATTTGAGCCACAGCGCCACTTCCAGCTTTTTTTTTGTTTTTGCTTATGTGGTGCTGGGGAATCGAACCCAGGGCCTCAGGCATGCAAGGCAAGCTCTCTATCACTGAGCCACCTTCCCAGCCCTTATTATTACTCTTTTAGGGAGGTGGTCATGGAGCCTGAACTCTGGGCCTGGGCACTGTCCCTCAGCTCACTGGAGCCACAGTGCCACTTCCAGCTTTTTCTGCTTATTTGGTGCTGAGGAATCCAACCCAGGGCCTCATGCATGCAAGGCAAGCAATCTACCACTGAGCTACCTTCCCAGCCCCTTATTACTCATTTTGCTCAACTTTCTTTTTCTTTTTCCTTTTCATTGCCAGTCCTGGGCAGTGTCTCTGAGACTCTGTTCCCAAGGCTAGGGCTCTACCACTTGTGCCACAGCACTACTTCCAGCTTTTTCTGAATAGTTTATTGCAGATGAGAGTCTTGTGGAATTTTTTGCCTGGATTGGCTTCAAACTGTAATCCTCAGATCTCAGACTCCTGAGTATTTAGGATTATAGGCATGAGACACTGGCACTTGTCTCTTTTGTTTTTGAATTTTGTGCCAGTATTGGGGCTTGAACTCAGAGCCTCATTCTCTCCCTTGGCTTTTTTGCTCAAAGCTGACTCTTACCATTTTACCACCTGGACCATGGCTTCTGAAGAGATTTTGCTTGTAAATTGGAGATAAGGCTCTCACAAACTTTCCTACACAGACTGGCTTTGAACTGCAATTCTCAGATCAATTGTAGCCTTCTGAGTAGTTGGATTACAGGTGTGAGCCACCAGCATCCAGTTTTAGAATTTTGTAAGTATCAATGTTTTCTAGTCATGGGTGCTAGAAAACACTTGCAATCCAAGCTACTCAGGAGGGTGAGATCTGTGGATGTGATTTAAAGCCAGCCTGGGTAGGGAAGTCTGTGAGACTCTTACCACCAATTAACCACCAGACAACCAAAAGTGGCACTGTGGCTCAAAGTGAGAGAGTGCTATCATTGAGCCAAAGAGTTCAGGGAAAGCACCCAAGCTGATTTCAAGCCTCATGACCAACAACAACAACAACACAACAAAAATGTCTAGCTGAAGATTTTGCTCCATGGTAGACACTGATAAATGATGAATCAAATAAATGATGAATCATATAATAGAGCTGGCAGGTGGGTGTATATAGATGGCAGTTTTTATGTTGCTTTATTGGCCTCTCTCTATGGGAAAAGGTTGATGAAGAGATGACCAGTGCAGTTTTCAGCACAGGGCTTCTTGTTGTGGGCAAGGAGGAGGAGGCCTGACTTCGGCCTTCCCAAACAATGACCCTTACTAAGCCTTTATTATGGCTTCCACTTCCTTCTCACTGTCTCCACCTACCTGCTCTGCCTTTAAAACCCATGCCTATGAAAAACTCCTTTTTTTGCTAAAGCAATTTAGACTTGAGTTTCTGTTGCTTGCCACCAATTCAGACCAAGTTACAGATAAACCTACTTTGAAAAGTGTCAGGAGAAGACTCCTATCCAACAGATTCCTAACTTAAAATCTAAGTGTCACTTTCACTGAATTAGTGACTCTAACTACAAAGAATAGAGACTTGGTGATGGAATAATTTCGAGGCAATTTAAAACAACAACAACAAAAACAACTATATCATCTATCTATCTATCTATCTATCTATCTATCTATCTATCTATCTATCTATCTATCTATCTACACATATATATGCTCAGAAGTCATCAGTTGCAGCCAGGCACTGGTGACTCATGCTGTAATCGTAGCTGCTCAGAAGACTGAGATCTGAGGATCATGGTTCAAAGCCAGCCTGGAAAGGGAAGTCTATGAGACTTCTATCTCCAATTAACCACCAGCAAGCTGTTAAGTTGAGTTGTAGCTTAAATGGTAGACCTCCACGCTCAAGATAAAAGCTGAGAAGTGGTGTCCAGGCTCTGAGTTCAAGCCTTAGTTCTAGCATCAAAAAAAATAAAAAAAGGAAGTTAGGAGCTGGAGGTTAAAAAAAATGGAGCTTGGGCAAGAAGTAAATGTGTTCTGAGAAAGCTCTCTTAAGAGAGTAACACATCCTTAAATCTAAAACAATTTTTGGTCATGGGCTGCTTTTTTACACTGAGTGCCCAAGGTCTAATTATGGAGGATTAAGCTTCCAATTTAAAGCAGTGCATTCCACTTTGTGAAAGAAACTGCTGGTTTCTGAAAGACTCACAATGAATAACGCCACGGTGAAATTTTCTTTGTAAGGAAATGCCTGACTCCATAGGGTCCATGGAATAAAATTAATTTCCACAATTGCTACAAGCACTTAACAGACACACCTTTCAAGAGGAAAGTTTAGCAATTATGAAGGGAGTGCCACTTTTATATATTGAGTCTGCAGGTCTGCAAATTTCATGTTGGAAATGTTGACATAATTTTGCACAGATTATAGTTATGTGGCCTATTTTGTTTACAGGTTTCTGGCATAAGAAATTTTAAAAATAGTTTTACATATGACTTCCAAAATAAAATGTGGATTCAAGTATGGTTTTGAGATGGGTCCTCTGTGCAGATTTCTGAAAACAAGATGGTAAATAAACAACTGAACAATTACTTGGTAACTGAGTCAGAACTGAGAACAGGAATGCCTCATCTGAATTCAATGAGGAAGTGCATCATGGTTGATTATTAATATCTGTCATGTCATAGAAATTAGAATGCAACTTAGTTCTTGCTATCCTATGTCATCCACAACTAATAAAGGCTTGCAGGTTCCATTTCTGCACTTGCACAATCACTCTTACATATTCTCAAATAATTACATTGACATTTGGCCATTATTGTAGAAATAAAAAGCAATGACTTGGCATACTTTGAAAAATAATGCTTACTTTCTGATGGCTGTTTTGATTGATACCTAAGCTGCCAGTGACTTTTCCAAGGAAACTGCTATTTACCTCAATCTAATATAGGTCAATGTGGTGGGTGATGACTTATGACTTTTATTCTTAGGGAGATAGATTTTGTGTTCACGTGCCAGTACTAGGGCTTGAGCTAAGGGCCTGGGTGCTGTCCATTAGCTTTTGGTTTAAGGCCAGCACTTTACCATTTGAGCCACAGCTCACTTCCTGCTTTTTACTGGTTAAAGGGAATAAGAGTCTCATAGACTTTCCGGCTCTCGTTGCCTTCCAGCTACAGTTCTTTGATCTCAGCCTCTTGATTACTTAAGATCACAGGTGGAATTAGTCATTAGTGAAGCATTATTGAAGCACTTTTTTCTGAGAAAAACTGTTATATAGACTTTAAACTTCTTAGACATTCCACGTTCTCACAACCCTTGGCTCTGCACTCAGGTACTAATGATTTGAGCTTCAGTGTCTTCATCTATATTCTGAAGAGACCTGGTAGCTCTGATAACACTCCATTGGAATAATGTATGTTAAAAAATGCGTTGGAAATTGAGAAGTACTATAAATATGAAAAACTTCTGAATGACTTGCTGAATAAAGTTAAGAGATCACTCAATTACAGAGTCCCAAAGCAACATCTATTTCACTTATAATTAAGTGAACTCAATTGTGCCATAGAAAGATGAAAATTCAGCCAGGCTCCGATGGCTCATGCCTGTAATCCTAGCTACTCAGGAGGCTGAGATCTGAAGATCATGGTTCAAAGCCAGCTCGGGGAGGAAAGTCCATAAGATTCTTATCTACAATAAAGCACTAGAAAACCGGAAGTGGTGCTGTGGCTCAAGTGGTACAGTGTTCGCCTTAAGCTGAAGAACACAGTGACAGTGCCCAACCCCAGAGTTCAAGCCCCATGACTGAACAAAAAAAAAAAAAAAAGGAAACATGAGAACTCAGGTCAGCTTTACACCTTGGACATGCATAATGCCTTCAGCTTGACTATATGTATGGGCTTATCGAACCACTGTATGGGCCTCTGAGAGCACTATTCCTGAAACTTTTTATACTCTTTCTTTTATAAAAATGTTCTTAGCTGAGCATCAGTAGCCCATGGTTATCTCAATAGATGCAGAAAAGCAGTTGACAAGATCCAACACCCCTTTATGATGAGGGTTTTGGAAAAACTAAGAATCCAGGCAACATTCCTCATACAATAAAGGCTGTATATGACAAACCTACAGCCAGCATTATACTTAATTGTGAAAAACTAAAGCCATTTACTCTTAACGCAGGAATGATACAAGGATGTCTACTTTCTCCACTTCTCGTCAATTTAGTATTAAAATGCCTACCTACAGCAATAAGACAAGATGAAGACATAAGAGGGATCTAAATAGGAAAAGATGAAGTAAAACTCATCCACTTTGCAGATGACATGATCTTGTATTTAAAGAATGCCATGGACTCCACTATCAAATTACTCAAGCTGATTCAAAACTTTGGCAAAGTAGCAGGGTATAAAATTAACCCTCAAAAATCAATGGCTTTTCTGCATGCCAACAATGAGAAAAGCATGGGTGAAATCAGGAAAGCAACTCCATTTGTAATAACCCCACAAAAAATACCTAGGAATTAACTTAACCAAAGAAGTGAAGGACTTCTATGATGAAAACTTTAAAAACCTGAAAAAGGAAATCAAAAGAGAATTTAAAATGTGAAAAACCTCCCATGCTCCTGGATTGGAAGGATCAACATCATCATCGTGAAAATGGCAATACTTCCAAGGCTATTTTCAAATTCAATATGATACCTATCAATATTCCAACCTCATTCTTCAAAGAAATAGAAGAGGCAATCCAACAATTCATATGGAACAATGAAAGACCCCGAATAGTCAAAATGATCCTTAACAGAAAGAACAATGGTGGAGGAATATCAATACCAAATTTCATTCTCTACTACAAAGCCATAGTAATCAAAACAGCTTGGTACTGGCACAATAACAGACGGCAGGCCAAATGGAATAGAATTGAAAACCCAGAAATGCACCTACAGACCTATAGCCTTCTAATCTTCCATAAGGGAACTAAATAAATAGAATAAAGACAGCCTCTTCAGTAAATGGTGCTGGCAAAATTGGTTACTCACTTATGGAAAACTAAAACTAGCTCCTTATATATCACCCTGCTCTACAATCAACTCCAAATGGATCAAAGACCTCAAAGTCAAAGCAGACACTCCTAAAACATTACAGGTTGGAATAGGAGAAACCCTAGGTCTCCTTAGCACAGGCCAAAATTTTCTTAGTAGACACCCAGAAATACAACAAATTAAAGAAATGTTGGACAAATGGGATTGCATGAAATGCCAGAGCTTCTGCATGGCAAAGGACATAGCTAGTAAGATCAATAGAAAGCACACAGATTTGGAGAAGATCTTCACTAGCCATACAACAGACAAGGTTTCATATCTAAAATATACCTGGAACTCAAAAAATTAAATCTCCCAACAACAAATCCTTAAAGAACGACTGCACAATATATAAATGGGCTAAAGACTTACAGAGAAACTTCTCTGAAGAGGAAAGAAGGATGGCCAATAGACACATGAAGAAATGTTCAACCTCCCTAGCCATAAAAGAAATGCAAATCAAAACAACATTGAGATACAACCTCACTCCAGTTAGAATGGCTAAAATCAAGAACTCTAATAAAAACAGATGCTGGAGGGGATGTAGACAGAAGGGAACCTTACTGCATTGGTGGGAGTGTAAACTTGTTCAACCACTTTGGAAAGCAGTATGGAGGTTCCTCAAAAGGCACCACATAGAGCTTCCCTATGACCCAGCAATCCCACTTTTGGGCATTTACCCAAATGTTCACAAACAAGACCAAGCTAAAGCTACCAGCACGACTATGTTTATTGCAGCATTATTTACTATAGCTAAGATATGGAGCCAACCCAGATGCCCCTCAGTAGATGAATGGACAAGAAAATGTGGTATATATACACAATGGAATTCTATGCCTCTATCAGAAAGAATGACATTGCCCCATTTGTTAGGAAATGGAAAGGCTTGGAAAAAATTATATTAAGTGAAGTAAGCCGGGCCCAAGGAAGCATATGTCCCATAGTTTCCTTTATTTGCAATATCTAGTATATGTCTGAGTCAAGCAGAAAAGGTCAGATAAGTTGATGTTAGGGAAATGAATCTTAAGATATGTATTCACATGTTTTTTTTTCTTTCATTCGATTGTTTCTAACACATTTATAAGATTATTTCTTTGTAGCTTTGTATGTCCCTTCCCCACAGTATAACCCCTGCTTTCACTCTATTTGATGTCGGTATAATTTAAATAGGGATACAGGCGGACCCATTGCAACAATGAGATGTACAAGTCATTATGTCGAAAACAAACTTTACAACTTTGGTGGGGGGGGAGGGGAGGATTGGGGGGAGGATGGGAAGGGATGGGAAGGGGGAAAAAAAGAACTAACCAGCACTATGGTTTGGTTGTGTGCTCACTGTGTGGAGGGGGTGGCCTGGCCTTGTGCTCACACTCACTGCCTCTCCAGCGCGGGTGAAGCCTGGATTCTACTCCAACAAAGTGAGAAGGAACCTAGGAAGGAGACAGTACACATCCTGACAGCTTCCTAAGCCAACCCACCCCCTGATGGGCCAGGTCAGTGATGAGAAGGAACGACTGTCCACTGCCTAGCAAGGCAGTGGAAGTGGCTCTTCCCCGATCTCAGCGCCATGGCCAGCATATCATGGGTAGCTAAACCCAAAGGTGAAAAATTCCCCTCATTTGCAGGGAGTAGTTTTTGAGACAAGGAAAGATGGCCAGATGCAAAGTAATGAAGAAAAGATTTCTGCATTTCAATAACTCCCTTTCCTTCTTCTCCTGCCCCTCCCCGAAAGGACTGAAACCTTTCCAACTGGAATGGGGACCTGTCTCTACTCTGAGCCAAGGCAGAATTAAATAAGCCATTGTGCCATGTGCTCATGGGTAATTAGGCATGCAATTAGACATTTCCTGTCTGGGCTGGTGTTGAACCATGGTCTTCAGATCTCAGCCTCTCTGAGTGGTTAGGATAACAGGCAGGAGCCAACATACCCAGCAGAAATATGTTATTTAAAACACTGTGGACAGCCGTTCCTTCTCATCACTGACCTGGCCCATCAGGGGCTGGGCCTCTGATTGCAGCCAGTGATCCCTGATTCAAGCTGTAGCCTAAAGTCTAACCTGAACTGAAGACTTACAGACACTCCCTCACTTACCAAAGCTACTTACCACTGTCCTCTCAGGTGATTCTCATATATAGTAAAGTTAGAGACCTCCTGCCTTGAATAGCAAATGGATGGATGTGGTATTGATTGTGAAAACTGCTCTGAAAACCTTATAGCCCCTATGTTCTCAGTTTTAGCTACACAGTCAAGTTACCTACTGGGGAGATTTTAAAAGCTTCCCACTGCCAAGACCCTATCCCAGGCTGTGTCATCAGAAGCCCTTGGGCTAGGCCGAAGGTAGCTATGTTATTTGAGGGCTGTCTGGTGGATTCCAGCATTTGGCCAGGTTGGGGAGGTTTGGTTTTATACTTGGGTATAATGTGGTTGCAGAAATTGTGTGTGTGTGTGTGTGTGTGTGTGTGTGTGTGTGTGTGTGTGTGTGTGTGTGTGTGTGTTTCTGTTTGTCTGTGTCTCTGTGTTGGTCCCGGGTGCTATCACTGAGCCTCTTTGAGCTCAAGGCCAATGCTCTACCACTTGAGCCATAGTGCCACTTCTGGTTTTTGAGTGGTTAATTGGAGATAAGAGTCTTACAGGGAATTTTCTGTCCAGGCTGACTTTCAGACTTCAGTCTCCTGAGTAGCTACAGGCAGGAGCCAGTGGTGCTGGCTGGCTGTAGAATTTTAGGAAGGAGGTAAGTAGCTTTGGTAAGAACTAATAGTTCTTTGTGTTCCTTGCAGGTCAGTCTACTGCAAATATTTTTTTCTCCTTGTTGAACTAAGGGCAATCTCTGTTCCTTTGCCTCTTGTTGTTGTGGTTGTTGTTGTTGTTGTGTGTGTTGATCCCAGTGCTTGAACTCAGGGCCTGGGAGCTGTCCCTTTTGCTCAAGGCTAACACTCTACTTCTTGAGCTCCACTTCAGGGGGGTTTTGTTTTGTTTTGTTGTGGGATGGGTTTTTATTTTGGCAGTGAACTATAGATAAATGTTTCATGGACTTTTCTAACTTTGAACTCGTATCTTCAGATCTCAGCCTCTTGATTAACAAGGATTATAGATGTGAATCATTGGTGCCTGGGTCTATAAAAACATAGACGATCCTCAATGGATAATGTGATTTTCTTGTCAGCCAGAGAATTCTCCTGTTCTATCAAGGTGGGCCTCTGATTGCAGCCAGTGATCCCTGATTCAAGCTGTAGCCTAAAGTCTAACCTGAACTGAAGACTTACAGACTCTCCCTCACTCCGACCCAGGCTCACTGAGGCCTCTGTCAACTGGAGGGAACTTTCTGGAACTTTCTAGAACATTCTGACATCATCGAGTCTGTGTGACCTGAAGCAAGCAATCTTGAAGCTCCCTTTTCTTTGAGATATGGAGAGCTCTAAACCAGACCAAGGCAGTTTGCTAAGAATGGACTTGCTTTTCAATACTGTAGTCTACAACCAGGCCCCAAATGAACATCCAGCAAATACTTGATGAAAGAACTAATTGAACAATGCAAATATGAATATCATGCCATCATTTCCCCTGGTTCATCTTTTCCCTAAATGATTTACACATTAAATCTTGTGTTCCAAGATTTGCTTGCAGTGAAAATTTTTGGATAATCTTATCCATTTCCAGCTTTAGTCAATGATGGAGATACTTGACATTTATTTTCCATAGCCGGGTTTTTTGTTTGTTTTCTGTTTTGTTTGTTTTTGTTTGTTTTTTGTTTGTTTGAACTCAGAGCATAGGCACTGTTCCTAAGCTTTTTTGCTCAAGACTAGTGCTCTACCACTTGAGCCACATCTCCACTTCTATCTTTTTGCTGATTAATTGGAGGTAAGATTCTCACAGACTTTCCCTCCCAGGCTGACTTTGATGAACCATGCTCCTCAGATTTAAGCCTCCTGAGTCACCAGCACCCAGCTTATACCTTCATTTTCTCTCACAAACATGTGCAGGACTATGATTAGCATAAGCAGGACAGTGGAGGAGCAATCCATTTTCAGTGGACCAAACGTGTCACCTCTGTGAACAGACAAACATGGGATTGTGCCTGGGATATCAAATAGGAGAGAGATGTTGTTCACACTGTCTAATTTCTCTCAAATTCACTTCTCTCAAAAGTCAGCTAGTAACAAAGGAGGCTTCTGAGGTGTGAATGGTTAGTGAGTAGAAAGTAGGGCTGGACTCATTATTTGCTATGAGCTTGATGCAAAGCATCTGGAAACTGTAAAGCAATAATAATAATAATTATAACGATAATAATAATAATGATAATAATTCAATATTTTTGTGTTTAATTCTAGGTTTTATCCCAAAGGAAACTCCTGCAAAGTCCCAGAAGGTACTAGAAGGGAGGCAGGGACTGGCATCTCCTTGTCCATATAGACACTAGCTTGCTGTTGGCTGGCAGTGTGGCAGAGAGCCAATCGCTGCACTTACATAGAATCTTCTTTAAAAATTGACAGAGCAATGAAATTACCACCTGGCTAGATTTCTCTTTCCAAATACAAGACTGACTTTTAAGTACATTATACTGGTGTAATTGAAAATCAGAAGCATGGGAAAAGAGGTGCTCTAATTTCTTCTTGACTGTTGGGTGGGGCCTAGATGATCTACTGACAGAGCAGGGAGGCATGGGAGAAAGAAGGATGCTGGGGAGAATGGAAGGCCAACAACAAATCGGTATACCACATCCTTAAATGGAGCAGAATTCCTAGAAGAATAGTAGTTTACCACTCTGGAAATCTAAAGTCTGTGGGTTTTCTCCAGTGATGTGCATAGTACAATGTGGGTTTCAATTAATTCTGCTATTCCTGTTTCTGTCCCTGTGATAAGAAATTTTCTTTCTCTCCTTCCTTCTTTCCTTCTTTCCTTGCTTCCTTCATTCCTTGCTTCCTTCCTTCTTTCTTTCCTTCCTTCCTTCTTTTCTTTTCTTTTCTTTTTTTCCCCCATCCCAGGGCTTGATCTTTGGGCCTGAGTGCTGTCCCTGAGTTTTTGTGCTCAAGGTTAGCACTCCACCATTTAAGCCAGAGCTCACTTCCAGCTTTCACTGTGATTAATTGGAGATAAGAGTCTCAGAGCTTAGATTATAAAAAAGAACACAGTAAAAGACAGATTGCCCATGCAAGCCAATCCAAGATGGTACCCAATATTAGCACTTGTTCTTTGTTCATTTAACAGTGTCCTGTGGCAAACCTGGCAGCAGGGGGTGCTGTGCCCCTATGATTGGTCTCTCCCTGTTTTAGGGCCTGATGTGAGGATGGACAGAAGAGATCAATCATAGTGATAGATGGTTGGTGATTCTAAGTGGTTCTGAAAGAATGTTAATTTTAGGTGCTGGATCTTGGTAAATGGAGTATTACAGAATATGATCAAGTGACAATTGAGGGCTTTTGTGATATCATGTTCGAGATTTCCTCTGCCTGGGGTTTGCAGTGTAGAATTTTCTCTTGAGAGATTTCTTTAGTCTGATATCATTCCTGCAGATACCAACCAATGCTGCTTCAGATGAGTTTGGACTTCCTTGTCATGTCTATCTTGAGTTGAAGAGTATCAACCTTGGTGCCCTGGTTTAATGAGTCAGATGACACTGGAATTCAAATGTGTGTGTTTTGATCAGGGAGCACATTATACCCATACAGTAACCATGACAGGATATAGCACTTCACTGCCAAATGCCTGTGCTTTAGAATAACCATCCAGGCACAGATGAAGAATCTCCTCCTTACTGTCGGGGATTGAGGCTGGCATTCCAACCCCTCTAAGAAACTCCGAACCTGTCTTCTTCACATTAGGAAAAAAGCACTGGGGACAAATGCTGGCTTTGGTCCTTGCTCTGAGAAGTTCTGACAGGAGTGACTATGTGTCTTAATTTATTCCTCTGTAAATAAGATTCAGAGCTAGGCACTAGTGGCTCATACCTGTCATCCTACTTACTCAAGAGGCTTAGATCTGAGGATGCATGTTCAAAGCCAACCCTGGGCAAGAAAGTCTGCAAGACTCATCTCCAATGAACCACCAGAAAACCAGAAGTGGTGCTGTGGTTCAAAATAGTAGACCACTAGCCTTGAGCAAAAGAGCTCAGGGACAGCACCCAGGCCCTGAGTTCAAGCCCCTGACAAAAATATATTAAATATATAATAATAATTATTATAAATAAATATATAAATAATAAATAAATAAGAACAAAATAAGTAAGGTTCCAGTACAGTAGCATAAGATTTAGGGTTGAAATCTACCTTTAACTTGGATTGGGTAAAACCTGCCTCTTCTTGGAACTCAGCTTCCTAATCAGAGGCAAATGTTGTATGTGTGCCTGTACTGGATCTTGAACTCAGGGCCTGCGCATTGCACTCCACCAATTGAGCCACAGTTCCACTTCCTGTTTCCTGGTGGCTCATTGGGGATAAGAGTCTCATGGACTTTCCTGAACAGGCTGGCTTCAAACTACAGTCCTCAGATCTCAGGGTCTTCATTAGGAATCTGCAGCTAGGATTATCAGTGTGAGCCATCCCGGTGCCTAGCTTTGCCAGGTTCTGAGGTATCTTTTAGACAAATCAGAAGGGCCGTTAGCCACCTCGGATCATCTGAGGTAACAGCAAAAAGCCAGGAGAGCGAGGTGGAGCTACCCAAGTTTGGCAAGGGGGAAACCCCCAAATGGCTTCTTTACTCTGGAAGTTCTCAATATTCCACCATAAATGTTTCATAATTTTCTCATGGATTATTCAGTTGCAACTTAATAACCTTAAATTTTATGAGATTGTAGGGTTTTTTTTTTCCTATATGGGAGTAAAACGTTGCCAACCTGGGATCCAGCTGGGAGGAGAAAATGCTGACATTGTCCATTTATTTTCATGATGCAATGGAATCCACAATAAACAACAAATAAAAAAACAAAAAGAAGAGGAGTAAAAATAATCCTGATGTTGCTCTTTCTAAAATATTTCATTTCATAAAACTCTCCCTCTTTGCAGATGACATGATCTTGTATTTAAAGAATCCCATAGACTCCACTCCCAAATTACTCAAGCTGATTCAAAACTTTGGCAAAGTAGCAGGTTATAAAATTAACCCCCCAAAATCAATGGCTTTTCTGTATGCCAACAATGAGAAAAGTGTGGCTGAAATTAGGAAAGCAACTTCATTTGTAATAGCCCCACAAAAAATAAAATACCTAGGAATTAACTAAAGAAGTGAAGGACCTCTATGATGAAAACTTGAAAATCTTAAAAAAGGAAATCAACACAGAACTTAAAAAATGGCAAAACCTCCCATGCTCCTGGATTGGAAAGATTAACATCGTGAAAATGGCAATACTTCCCAAGGTTATCTACAAATTCAATGCAATACCAATCAAAATTCCAACCTCATTCTTCAAGGAAATAGAAGAGGCAATCCAAAAATTCATATGGAACAATAAAAGACCCCGAATAGCAAAAACGCTCCTCAATGGAAAGAACACTGCTGGAGGAATATCAATACCAAACTTCAAACTCTACTATAAAGCCATAGTAATCAAAAGAGCTTGGTATTGGCATAAGAACAGACCTCAGGACCAATGGAATAGAATTGAAAACCCAGAAATGAACCTACAGACCTATAGCCATCTAATCTTCGATAAGGGAGCTAAACCAATAGAATGGAAGAAAGACAACCTCTTCAGTAAATGGTGCTGGCAAAATTGGTTAACTACATGTAGAAAACTAAGGCTAGATCCTTATATATCACCCTGCACCAGAATCAACTCCAAATGGATCAAAGACCTTGAACTCAAAGCAGACACTCTGAAAACATTACAGGATGGAATAGGAGAAACACTAGGTCTTCTTGGCTCAGGCCGAAATTTTCTGAATAGAGACCCGGAAACACAACGAATCAAAGAAAGGTTGGACAAATGGGATTGCATGAAGTTGCAGAGCTTCTGCAGGGCAAATGACATAGCTAGCAAGATCAATAGAAAGCCCATGGATTGGGAGAAGATCTTTACTAGCCATACAACGGACAAGGGTCTCATATCTAAAATATACTTGGAACTCAAAAAATTAAACCACCCAACAACAAATCCTCAAAGAAACAACTGCCCAATAAATAAGTGGGCGAAAGACTTAAAGAGAAACTTCTCTGAAGAAGAAAGAAGGATGGCCAAAAACACATGAAGAAAATGTTCAACATCCCTAGCCATAAAAGAAATGCAACTCAAAACAACATTCAGATATCACCTCACTCCAGTTAGAACAGCAAAAAATCAAGAACTCTAACAACAACAGATGCTGGAGGGGATGTGGACAGAAAGGAACCTTACTTCATTGTTGGTGGGAATGTAAACTTGTTCAACCACTTTGGAAAGCAGTATGGATGTTCCTCAAAAGACTTCACATAGAACTCCCCTATGACCCAGCAATCCCACTTTTGGACATTTACCCAAATGTTTACAAACAGGACCACACTAAAGCTACCAGCACAACTATGTTTATTGCAGCATTATTTACCATAGCTAAGATATGGAACCAACCCAGATGCCCCTCAGTAGATGAATGTATCAAGAAAATGTGGTATATATACACAATGGAATTCTATGCCTCCATCAGAAAGAATGACATTGCTCCATTTGTTAGGAAATGGAAAAACTTGGAAAAAATTATATTAAGTGAAGTAAGCCAGGCCCAAAGAAACATAGGTCCCATGGTTTCCCTTATTTGTAATATCTAGTATATGTATGAGTCAAGCGGAAAAGGTCAGATAATGTGATGTCAGGAAAATGAACCCTTAGATGTGTATTTTAAAGTTTTTTTCTTTCATGCATGTGTTTCTAACACATTTATAAGATTATCTCTTTGTTGCTCTGTATGTCCCTCCCCCACATTATAACCCCTGCTTTCACTATATTTGATGTCAGTATAACTTGTGGAGGAGATGGGGAAAAACCAGTTGTTTAAGGATACAGGTGGACCTGTTGCAACAATGAGAAGTACAAGTTGTCATGTCCAAAACGAGCTTTACAACGTCGCTTTGGGGGGGGAATGGGGGGGAAGGAGAAGGATTGGGATTGGGGGGGAGGGGGGAGTCTGGGAAGGGATGTGAACGGTAAACAAAGGAGGAGGCTGCAATGCTTGGTAAGAAATGTACACATTATCCTGCCCATGTAATTGTAACTCCTCTGTACAGTATGTTCACAAATAAAATAAAATAAAAATTAAAAAATTTCATTTCAAACCTGTGTTTGCAATATTTATTTTCCCCTATCACTAAGGAGCTGAGCTAGCTTTTTGGTAGGTAACAGGATTCATTTCTCTTTTTATTCTGTATCCATTAATGAGTTACACAGAGTATTCATTTTGGAATGAAGGCTTCTGTGGTACCTGAGGAGTATTTTAATGTCATGAAAGAGTGACACTTGAAAACTGGAGTCTGACTCGAGGCTGTCATTTAATTTATGCACATACTTCACAATCCCAATTAAGTGTTCTCAGCCTTGGATTCCTTATTATGAATGAAGCAACTTGGTAAGACATTACACAAAACATGCAACCAGCACAGCAACCCAGGTAAAGAAAGATCACCTCTCATCCTAGCTACTCAGGAGGCTGAGATTTAAGGATTGAAGTTCAAAGCCAGCCCGGGGAAGGAAAGTCTGTGAGATTCTTATCTCCAATAAACCACTAAAATAAAGTCAGAAATGGAGCTGTGTGGCTCAAGTAGCAGAATGCTAGCCTTGAGTAAAAAAACTCAGAGACGGTTGCCTAGGCCTTGAGTTCAAGCCCTAAGACTGGCACAGATAAAATAAAAAATAAAAAGCTGATCTCTGTGAAAGGATGAACAGAAAAATCCAAAGGAAAAGCTGGACATTTCAGACAGCTGCCAGTAATGTCTGCTCCTTTCCGTGAGTTTAAATGTTTTCTAGAAGCTAGAGAGAACAAAGCAAGACCACCCTTTCCTCTGGTGCTTGGTAATGTCATTTTATGAGCTGCTACTAAAGCCCTTTTATTGAACCATGAATCATGAGTGGAGGTGTGGTTCAAGTGGTAGAGTGTCAACCTTGATCAAAAAAAAAAACAGCTAAGCAAGAGCACAAGGCCCTCAATTCAAGTCTTTGTACCATCACACAAACACACACACAAACACATAGTACATGATTTCTGTGTGGGTGGGGTGGGGTGGGCAGGAGCTTGAACTCAGGGCCTGAATGCTGCCCTGAGATTTATTTGGCTCAAGGCCAGCTCTCTAGCACTTGAGTCACAGCTCTTCTTCCGGTTTTCTGGTGGTTAATTGGAGATCAGAGTGTCACAGACTTTCCTGCCCGGGCTGGCTTTGAACTGTGATCTTCGAATCTCAGCCTCCTGAGTACTTAGGATGACAGGAATAAGGCACCAGAACCCAGAAATGGGCTCTCTCTTGTTTTTTTGTTTTCTGTTTTTTGTTTTTTGTTTTTTGTTTTTTTGTAGAATCAAAGAAGAGTAGGAAGATGATAATAGAGACTGTGGCAGATGTATTCCAATACACCCATTTTCCTGATGCAAAACTGAGACCTGGTGAAGATGGTAGATGTGACCAAGATTTCCTAGTAGGATATGACAGGACCTGGGACTCAAGGCGAAGTTCTTTGGTTCCTGATCAGAAAGTACCAGAAATGTGCAACCAGTTTGGTGCACATCTGGTCTGAAGGGAACGAGTCTGCACAGGTGCAGGGCAGGCAGGGCTGGATAAGGCAGAACTGAAACTCGTGGGCTTGCTATATATAGGCAAAGGACCATGACTGTGGCAAACCGGGGCGGGGGACGGAGTGGAGGAAGGATGATGGGGGTGCTGAGTTGGGTGCTCCTCAGATGGACGGACCTGAGTCATCCAATTAAAACTGAAGCTGATGCCCCACAGGCTGCACGCAACCCAACATTTGCATTGACTTGCAATAACATTTTATTAAAGAAAGAAAGACAGAAAGGAAGAGAGAAAGGAAGGGAGAAAGGAAGGAAAAGAAGGAAGGAAGGAAGGAAGGAAGAAAGAAAGAAAGAAAGAAAGAAAGAAAGAAAGAAAGAAAGAAAGCAAGCAAGCAAGCAAGCAAGCAAGCAAGCAAGCAAGCAAGCAAGCAAGAAAGAAAGAAAGAAAGAAAGAAAGAAAGAAAGAAAGAAAGAAAGAAAGAAAGAAAGAAAGAAAGAAAGAAAGTTTCAAATATAACAACCTTGTTACAGGCATCCTGACAGCTGTCTGTGGCTCTCCACTGCCCCCTAGTGGCCAGTGCTTTCAAGTGTCTAGAGCCTTGGTTTCTTCAGGGCTCTTTCACAAGCAGCCCAGCGGTTCCTTGTTAATGTCTTTAACAGTATTCAGGGGGACTAAAAAAAAAGTGATAGAGTCTACAACTTTGACCAGGGAGACACCACATATATTTCAAGGGCATGCTGCCACTAAGGACTATGAGATTGCTAATAAGTACTGCTGAGCTGTAAGCTTAGCTTTTGTCCATGGCCTTATGGAACCCAAAGTATTTCTGAATCCATCTCACCCACTATCAGAGAAACATGCTCTCCCCAAGATATGTGCCTATGAGGATATCTCTAAGAACTGTACACATGTGTTCCAAAATTCTTCCAAATAGACACTTCCTTTGATCCAGAAGTGATATTGCCTCTAATTATTTAACTCAGGAAATCCTTTGAGAAAGAGTATAGCTCAAGAACATCCATCGTGGTGTTTTTGTTTTTGTTTTTGTTTTAAATAGGATAACAGACATGGAGGAATTCTTTCCCTTTCCAATAAAAGGAAACTCTCATTGTGTTATGATATTTCAGTCTGAGTGATTCAAATCCACCAAATAATGAAGTACTTAATCACATGAGAAAATATCCCAGTTATGCAGTGATTAGAAAAAAAAGTGAGTTGCCTAACAACATTGTATATAATAGTACATGGGTTTCTGAACAAAGTTAGTGATTGGGGATTGGAAGGCTGTAGAAAGGGCAGGAGATGAGAGGCATGGAGGCTCATGTCTACTATGATCACTCAGGGTGGGTAGACGGATTCATCTGTCTTTGCCTGAGAGAGGATGGCCGCCATGTGTTTGAATGGTCTATGCTCTGCCTTGTCCCAGGTGAGCACATTCTCTGCACTCCTGAGCATGGTAGCTCCTTGGATCCATATGGAAGCTGAGAATTCCTCACTTACTGAGATCATTCAGCACAGGCTGGCTTCGCCAAGATCAAATTACACCATGTCTATGGGTGAATTGAACATGCAAATTAATTCTGTCTTGTGTTCAGGGGGAAATTAAAAAGAAGATCATCTGAGCTGAGAGGACACAAATGGAATCATCACTTTGGTTTACAGGGAAACAAGATGCCATCTCTGGAGAGCCCTAACTTCACCATTTGCTTTCAGTCTACTGATGCTTGATACTTCCCATCCCAGGATGAGGCTTTTGATCACAGGCCAAGCAGGTCATCTGATCACACCTCCTTTAAGAGTAAGTTCTCCCTAGAGGTTCCCAGGCCCTTCCCCACCAGTGTACAACCAGTGTGTGTATGTGTGTGTGTATGTGTGTGTGTCTGTGTGTGTCTGTGTGTATGTGAGAGAGAGAGAGAGAAAGACAGAGAGAGAGACAGAGACAGAGAGAGAGACAGAGAGAGAGACAGAGAAAGAAAGAAAGAATATGCAAGTGTCCCTCTCTATCCTCACCCCCTCAAGTCTGTAGTCAGTGCACTGGTCGGGGTATATGCCAGACCTGAGGCACAGAAGAGCCTTGTTCCTATCCTGGCTTATAGGTTGCTGAGGTCCATGCCCCAGCAGAAGCAGGTGGTCCGGGGGAGGAGCATGTGTCTGGGGGAGGCTTGCTGCTTCTGTTCAGTCTGTGCTTTTACCTGATTGGACGAGGCTTATCCTGCCTAGGGAGCAAAGTCTGCTTTGGAGAGTCTACAGAGTGTTAATCTCATCAAGAAACCTGGATGACAGAATGCTTGAACAAGTATTTGCATTCTCCAGGGCCTGGTCAAGTTAACCTAGCATTAGTCACCACACATGGATTATAGAATTTCCCCAGTGATATTGTGTAAGGTCCTTCTTTCCTTCCTTCCTTCCTTCCTTCCTTCCTTCCTTCCTTGCTTCCTTGCTTCCTTCCTTGCTTCCTTCCTTCCTCCCTCCCTCCCTCCCTTCCTTCCATTCCTCCTTCCATCATTCCTTCCTTCCTTGCCACTTCTGGGGTTTGAACTCAGAGTTTAGGTGTTATCCCTGTGCTTTTTTGCTTAGCACTTTACCACTTGAGCAACAGCACTGCTTCCAGCTTTTTGTTTGGTCTTGGGGCTTGAACTTTAGACCTGGGCACTGTCCCTGAGCTCTTTTGCTCATGGCTAGTGATCTACAACTTGAGCCACAACTCCACTTCCAGCTATTTTGGTGATTCATTAGACTTTCCTGTGCAGGCTGACTTTGAACACCAATACTCAGATCTCAGCCTCCTGAGTAGCTAGGGTTACAGACATGAGCCATCAGCCCCAGATTTCCACATTTCTTCCCTGAGAATATTTGTTTTGCTTTGGTTTTTGTTTTTCTTAAGGCTAATGTTCCATCACTTCAGCTACAGCTCAACACCCAGTTTTTTTTTAATGATTCCATGGAAATAAGAGTCTCACAGCCTTTCTTGCCAAGGCTAGCTTCAAAGTCCAGCCTACTGGATGTAAAGAGTATCTCTCAGAACAAAATCAGTGAACCTGGTAGAGACGTTCTGAAAACGTGTCTTGGGTCATACAAGAGGCACCTGAGGAAAAAGAATCAGTTCAAAAAGTGTAGAGAGAAGAAAGATTCTCAGCCCCAAGATTCTGTGTGGTGGGATGAGGAGGCCAGCATAGCCAGAGCACGGGGAGATGAGGCTCTCAGGAGGAAGAGCACAGTGAAATCATGTCCTAAGGTTTGTCTTGAAGGTGTTGGAATGAGGTTCAAGTCATGTGATCAGACTTCATGGCCTGACCATCACTAGTGACTTGTCTTAGAAATAAGACTCACATGTATCAACACTGCTTTTCAATTGCCTTCAATTCTCCAGGAGATCCTGTATACCATATTTCCCCTCCCCTTTACTCAGTTTCTTTTCTGGGTAGATCTTTTTAAAATAAATTCCTATCTGTAGAGGAAGCCTGAGTGCTAGTCATATGAAAAGCAAATAGACGCTCACGATTGACCACTGAAATATTTTTTTTCAGTTATAAGTGAATTCCTTAGAAATTTTATTATAAATAAATTCCTCATTCAGGGCACATCTGGCTTTAGAAGAAATCCCAGGATAACAGCTCCATTAGGATGATGGTCTGCCTCTTAGCAGACCATCACTCAACTATTTAATAATCAGCCAAATAGATATTAGATAGTTGATTTAATTCTTTTTTCCAAAAGAGCCAATAAAGCTATTTCATTTTTTGCCATTTATTTTCCATTTAAATCTACAGGATGGAGGAGGTGGTAAAGATGAGAAAGTAAGTTTGCTGAAAGATTCTTATAATTTGGATTGACTCAGCTGAGTGGAATGTAGAGATTTTTATTATTGTTAATTTGCTTTATTATTCTTTTAGAGGTGATGTACAGAGGGGTTACAATTACCTGAATCAGGTAATGAGAACATTGCCTATCTTTTTTTCTTTCTTGTTTTTTTTGGGGGTCCGGTTGTGGGGCTTGAACTCTGGGCCTGGGCACTGTCCTTCAGCTCTTCAGCTCAAGGCTAGCGCTCTACCACTTGAGCCACAGCGCAACTTCTGGTTTCTTTCTTTTTGCTTATGTGTTGCTGAGGAATCAAACCCAGGTCTTCATGCATACAATGCAAGCACTCTACCACTGAGCCACCTTCCCAGCCCCAGAACATTGCCTTTCATACAGTGTCTTCTGTTCCCTTTTTCTCTCCCAGGCCCTCCCTCTCATCTCCATCTGTGAATTGTATAGTTCACTTTCATCCGTGTCCAGTGAGTTCTATGGCTGCACTTTTCACCCCTTTTCTCTTGAATTTTGTACCCTCCCCCAACACTTACGAAGTTGTACACTTGAATCCACCATACATAAGATAAAGAATATAGAATCATCCATAATTAAAAACAAAAAATCCTTTTTTTCCAAGTCTTAGAGTTTGTTTCATTATGTATATTATTTTATATAAATATGGAAAGGCACTTATGCATTGTGCCTTTGAGTTTCTCTCCTAAGAGTAGCGTCTTTTGTTCTCCCTGTATGTGCGTCTCTAGAATCCTGTATAATTTGTCATATTCCAGTACATTTTAGGTCTAACTTCAGCATATCAGAGAGAACATGCAACTGTGTGTTGACTTACCTTACTTAACATGATTTGCTCTAGATCCAAAAGACACCTGCACACCTATGTTCATTGCAGAGCTATTCACAGTGGCCAAAATATGGAAACAGCCCAGCTTCCCCACATTAAATGAGTAGATCAAAAAAAAAAACCCAATTGTACTTACACACAATGAAATTTTAAACAGGCCTTAGGAATTTCGAGATTTTTCTGTATGGCCCAGCCCTGGTAAAGAACCATCTGGATCTTGTGATAATAAACCTGTCCTCCATTTGTGGTAGCTTTTAGGCTAAAAAAGGACCAATGTTTACCATTTATAATCCATTGTAGGCAAATATTTTTGTTTGTTTTCTTGATCTCAAATTGAAAAGCCAAGTACTGATTATTTGGTGGTCCCATAAACAGATGGCCTTCCTTGTACTAGTGAATCTTTTGGTGTTTGTTTGCTGTGATTTACCATGGCTCACAGGCCAAGACATCTCTCTCTGGCTTTGCTCCTTTAATAGGGACTATGCGTTGCTCTGAGCAGGACTTCTATAACTCTATATGAATCTGTTTCGAAGAGAAAGATCAAACATTTGCTTGTATATATTTGACACTTTGTAATATTTTATTATATAACTATATATACATATGTATGCATATAATTTATACATAGTAGATTAAATATGTCTGTATACATATATATGTATATATGTGTGTGTATGTATGGTGTATGTGTGCTCATAATAGGACTTAAACTCAAGGGCTATGTGCTTTCTTTTTTCTTTTTTGTTCAAGGCTGGCACTATTCCAATTGAGCCACAGCTCCACTTTTAGCTTTTTGGTTCTTAGTTGGAGATAAGAGCCTCATGGTCTATTCTACTTGGTCTAGCTTGGAACTATGATCCTCATCTTTCAGGCTCTTAAATAGCTAGGTTTAAAGGCATGAACCACTAGCAGCAGTCCTATTATATTTGAATTGAAATATAAATGTAAAGAACAAACACTTGTAGTATTTTCAAATCAGTATTTTTTCTTTTCTTTTTTTAAAATTTTATTTTTTATTGTGAAAATATCGTACCCACGGTATAACCCCTGCTTTCACTGTATTTGATGTTGGTATAATTGGTGGAAGGGAAGGGCAAAAACAAATCGTTTAACTAGGGATACAGGTGGACCCATTGCAACAATGAGATGTACAAGTATCTTTTCATTTACACTAAAACACACTGCTTTTCAAATTGATTTGTTCTGTTATTCCAACTCACTTACCAAGGAAGGAAAGGAAATGGAAAAGGAAACATTGAATACCAATGAACCTCTGAATATACCAAGGCTCAGGCCTGCTAGCTATTATTTCTTTGCTAGGAAATATAACAGGATATAGTCTACAGGTAAAGCAGGAGAACAAGCTCTCCACTGAGGCTGCAGAAAGGCTGATGAGGATGGGGCAAACAACTTTATCTAGGAAGTTTTAAAAAGTGTTGGATGTGGTAGGCTGACTCTGGTGGATGTGTAGTCAATGTTAGAGGACATCCATTGTAAAAGGCCATATAGAGATGAGGAGGATAACTGAAGGTGAATATGTGGTTAGAGAGGCTTGCTTTCTTGAATATAGATGTTTATAGAGTAGGTTTTATACTGTTGAAAATGAGACAGTTAAGGAAGGGATGCTTATTTAATGTTTTAGTTCCAGGAATTGGAAATATTTAACATTATCTTTGAAAATTGATAGTGAGATAAGTGCATTTACAATTTCAATTCCAACATATAGTCTTTCCCAATAAGTGGTTGTTCATTCTGAATCAGTTTAGAAATGAACCACCATAATATATTTGAACACACAAAAATAATGACCTAACAACTTGCCATGCATGGAATTAAAAAATATGTAACAAGGCTCATGTCTGAAATCCCAGCTGCTCAGGAGGCTGAGATCTGAGGATAGCTGTTTGAAGCCAGCCCAGACAGAAAAAAAATTGTGAAACTCATATTACCAATTAGCCTCCAAAAAAAAAGTAGGAGATTGATGTGTGGATCAAGTGGTAGAGTACAAGCCCTGAGTAATATGGTTCAGGGACAGCACCTGGGTCCTATTTCAACCCTCCGTATTCATGCAAAACAATAAATTATGTGACTAAAGCATGTGGTGTATATTAGAGTTCTCATTTCTTATGCCATTCGTAGTATATATAACACAAAATTCAGTTTTGTACAGGTATTAATTATAGTTACTATAGTAGTATCAATTATTATAAACATATTATACATATATTACTTATAGATTACATAACATTAATGATATTATAATATATTATTCCTACATTATTAATAGTAATTATAGTAATATCAGTAAAATAGATATATGTTTTAGAAAAGGGAGTAAGTTTTCTTTGGTATAATGAGGAAGTAACAGTCACAAAAATTTTTCCTTTTAGATTATATTTGTATAATTATTTCTTTTGCATTCAAGATGCTGAATGTTAAAAGCATGTTTTCTTCATATGCACTGGTGTCATTGGCATGGAGTTGTTCTCCTAAAGCATTTACTCCAGGCAGCATAAACAGTGGAAGCTTGAATGATGGTCATTCAGGAATTTCTTTAGAAAATTAACCAATCTTGATTTGATTACTAACAAATTTGTACCCAATACCTTTTTCATTTAAAAAATATTTTCCTTCTATAGCAATTTCATTGCCATTATAGCTATAATTAGAAAAATAATGTAGATTCTTCTGTTCCTTATCTCTTAAAAGGTAATGTGACATTCACAGAACATCCTCAGATAAGCATGATGGAAAACTGGACTTGAATTCTAGGTCTGCAACTGGTCAGTCTCAAGTATTTGGGAAATTTGGTTGGCTTTGCCTGCCTAGTTCTTTAGATAGATAAATAGATTAGATAGATAGATAGATAGATAGATAGATAGATAGATAGATAGATAGATAGGTAGGTAGATAGATAGATAGAGCTATAGATATAATGAAGTATTTAATAAAAAGCACAGAATCTTTTCTCAAGTATGTATATTTACATTTTGAAAAAGTAATATAAAAAGGGTAGACATTATTAAATGTATTTCTTTAAAAAAACGAGTGCATGTCAGGAATAACTTCCCTTCAGCTCATATAAGAAGATGAGTAATTGTATCTTTTGTATGTTTGCCATATGGTATTGCATGAATTTTCAAAAATTCATGTGCATTTTAAATAATGGTATTTATTTCATAGTCACAAACCAAATAATTGGAGTGGATGACCCAAATGTCTTATTTCAGTTTCCTGAATCAGATTCACAAGAGTCTAAATTTCCTAGTTATGAACATTTCTCCATGCAAACTTAACAACATAGAATGGAGTGTGAAGGTAGAGCCTTTATATATATTAGAGTAACATGCACCTACACTAGTCTGCACTCATGAAACACTGATATATTACAATTGTGTTCATATCAGAAATATACTTTAGCTTAAAGTAAAATGAGATGGACTGTATACTCTCAACCAAAGAGCAATGATCACCCACTGCAATTTTTCTCAGTGGGTAAACCCTCCCATGTATTTTACTGACTTAACTTCTATTTTGTGCTTTACAATTATTGGAGAGGTCACATTATGTCTACATACAATGCTGTAGCAGCCTTAGCTGACTTTCAGTTGTACCTCCATTCTTACGATCATGGTCAGCTCTGTAGCTGTAATCACATATTTAGTGGACATTTGATCTTGTCAAACCCTGATTTAAAATCCAGCTTTCACGTCTCATTGTCACAGTGTTAAAGATATCCCTCCTGTAGATTTATTTTATCTCCTTGTATTCCAGACACTGCCTTAGATGTTAGATTTTAAAGTAGAATTTTTGTACATTTTTATTGTAAAAATACTGTACAGAGGGGTCACAGTTAAATGACCAGGGTAATGAGTACATTTCCTATGGAGCATTGTTGCCTCGTCTTTTGTTTTTTCCCCTACGATCCCTTCCCTCCCACCTCCACAGCTACTCCCTCCCTCCCCCTCACCAGTTTTAAAGTTCATTTTCAATGGAGTGTCTTATACATCTCATTGTTACAAAAGGTCAACCTATATCCCTATTTAAGCAGTTACTTAATATCATCTTATATGGTCATATATCCATAGATTTTGACCTTTTCTGCTTCTCCTAGAAAGAAGTAGAAATTTGACTTTGCATTTGATCTGTTGAGGTATAGTGATGCCTGATGAACTGCATATATATATATATATATATATATATATATATACATATACATATATATAAATAATGTTAATAATGTGATATTTTGACATATATTTGTTTAATTTTACAATTGAGGAAGTAAATACATATCACTTACAAAACTTTTCATGCTGGAAGTGGCACAGTAGCTCATGTGGTAGAGCGCTCGCCTTGAGCAGAAGAGCTGAGGGACAGCGCCCAGGCCCAGAGTTCAAGCCCCACAACCGACAAAAAAAAAAAAAAGAAAAAAAGACTTTTCATGCACTTTCGTATTGTTTTATTTTACAATTGAGGAAGCAAATGTACATCATTTACAAAATTGCTTTCATGTACTTTGTTATTGCTTTGTTGTGAACTTCCTAAATGCCAGGCATGGCAGCACATATTCAAACTCCCATCACTTCTGTGGCTGAGACAAGGCTGGAAAGTTCCAGGCCATCTGGGACTACAGAGAAAAAAGAGAAAAATAACCTTCCAAAGGTTTTATTACATACTTTTTACACTTAGCCATTATGACCACCATAATGGAACTCCACTTCTTCACTAAGGACTCACAGGATGACTGCTGATGATTGGTATCTTGCCAGGTGCTCATATATGTTTGTGTATCTTCTTTGATAAAGTGTGTTTCCACCGTTTGTATTGAGGAGCTCAGAATATCAGTTCTGTCCACAACTCTGGAACAGCAGAGATGAAGGGATACCTGGCCAATGAACTGAGAAATTACAGAGAGGGAAAGGAAAGAGGGACACCAGGGGACCCAAAGGCTCACCACCAGTTTTTGGTGGTCCTGCTTAACAAACTTTTTATCCAACTTAATATAGGGGTGTGGCTAAAGTTATTTGCACAAACTAGGTCATCAATCTATCTTGTGGTTACAACCACTAACATGAGGTATACTTTGTATAAATAGTGACAATTAACTCTCTTACTGTTAGGGAGCAGAAGGGAGGAATACATATTTTAGCCATAAAATATCTTGTCTCATCTCCAAGATCTTACTATTTTAGTGTCCTAACAGCTGTATCTTAAACACACTTAAGGTAGTAACTTATAGCACTATCTTGCCTTGATGATTTGACTTTTCCAGGGTACATATCTCAGCCTTCTGAGTCTTGTTTAAGATGGCTTTCTAATCTTTTATCTCTTTCCAGATCTCACTGCTCAGCTCTAGAATCCCTCACAAGTAATCTTACAGTTGTATATTTTTGGAAAGGATTTTTTTTTCTAGGATAGGCTTCACTTTTTAAACTCTTAAGATTCCCTTTCTCTCCCTGTTCCTGTATCTTCCCCTTTGTGTGTAGGTTGTGACTGTGTGTGTGGGGTGTAGTAATGAGATTTGACTCCAGCCTTGAACTCTTGGTGTTTACACTCATGCCTGATGCTATACCATGTGAGCCAATGTTCCACTAGGCCTTTGACTGATCAATGGAACATCAATGTCTCATGGATTTGGCTACCCCAGCAACCTGTGAGCCATGGTCCTCCAATCTCAGCCTCCTGGGCATTTAGGAATAGGGATGAGCCACTGGTATCCAGATCTATTGCCAAGTGGTTTTTGGTTTTGTATTGTTGTTGTTGTGTTCATCCAAAATCTGTAAGGAAAACAAATCATTTATCATCAGGACTATTCACATAAAATATGCAGTGTTGAAAGATTAATTATGTTTGTCATCCTGTATGATTTTTATCAGTTTACAGATACAGTATGTAATTTGAATTTTTGAATTCTATTGTTGGAAACAGTTGAGTCACATATATAATTTGATTGTTCTTGATTTGGTTTTATAATGTGTTGTTTCAGAACAGAGTGTATTAAGGCTTAATTTTGCACTACTGAAACAAGACTTTTATGATTATTCATTGTCTTGTAAATTATAAGTTAATCATTTCTTGGCATCATGTGAGTGCCCGGTAGTTTCCTGTAGTCTTTCCAAGTGTTTTAGGACACAATGCCAGACACTTTTCTGAAAACATTTGAATTTACTGTTCTGACAAATATGTAAGATTGTACTTTATAAATCTCCTGGGATTTTCACTGTACTTCTCTGTACTCTCCAGTGATAAATTCATGTGACAGTTATGTTGATTTTCTCCCATGTTACATTCATCATTGCATCTTGGGAACTACTAGAATGCACTCCTGTTCTTCAGTCCATTCACGCCTTGGCCTGTATCCCTCTCACAGCAGAGAGCCATAGATTGGGAATATTGGGAATATTTCCTTTGCTGTCTTTATTTTCTAGCAATATATTAATTGAATTCACTCTCTAAAGTCTAATAATGCCTTGAAAATACTGTATTTCCATGGTTTTTTTCTTGTTATTTGGCTTCAGGGAAGAATTTAGGTCAAGCAGATTGCAAACAAGTCTCAATAAATGTTATTCATTAGATAATGTTAACTTGATGGTCTGACTGCCTGCTTCCTTTTCATTGTTTATTTTTCAATGTAGCCGTTTATTGTAGAAAATATTTCTGTGCCTATTTAATATTAATTCCTACTGTATGCAGTAATTAATTTTATTTCAACATCAACTCACAGTACCCTGTGAGTTTCTTCAGGGTATTTTTTTAGGGTACTTCACATTCTTGGATATCTTTTAACCATCAATGCGTCCAATGATAAAGGCATATTGCTTAAATCACCATTTTGATCACAAAAGGAAACCATACTGCAATCTCACTATATGGCAAGCAATTTTCTGGTTTTAAATTATTTTAGATTAAAATTGCTGTTGCAAGAATGAACATTCTGTGTATAATTTTATTATATTTTCCTAATTATTTAGTGTTAGTATATGTTCCAATATAGAAGTATAAAGTTAAAGAATTACTATTACTTTGTTTAGATTAAAATTTCTAAAATGTTCAGAGGAAAATTTCTATTTATTCACAATTTTAAGTCAATAGAGTGTCCATTATGACTAATGGAGAGAGTTTAAATTTTTGTGTTCCTTAAAGGAGTTGCTGGGTAATCAAATCCAGTGATTCATGTGTCAGTCTACTGTGTGCCTATGAGCCTGACGTGGCCTGTTGTTTTATTCTCACTCAATTAGAATAAAGAAAAATTTCAGTAGGAAGAAATTACTTGGTTAGTTTATCCAATATCTCTCATACATACAGAAATAGAATTAATTCTACACTGGCTGAAAATGGTATTCTTGCATTATTTTTATTAGTAGTTGCTGTTTTTTTATAGCCTCTCCCTTCCCCCTTGAACTCCTGCCTCTATCCTATCCCCTCTCACAAGCTCAACTTGACCCACTTCCATTCAGCCCCTCTTTTGAAACCCTGTCCTGCTACACCTGAAATCCCACCCTCAATTAACCTACACCCTAGTAGCCCTGCTATAAACTTTCAAAGCTCTGTTTGCAACCAGCCTCCTTCCTCAAATCCCTGGTCTGCTACTTGGAAATCCCTCTTCCACTCCATCTACTCTTTTCTCTGCCCCAAAGAAACATATCTCCTCCCTCAATACCCAACTTGTTCTACCCAGAACTTCACTTCCATCCGGCTCCTCCCTTGAATCCCCACCCTTATTCTCTGGATGCCCTGCCCCTACCTAACCTAGTCCCTCCAAACCCACCCTTCCCTTTAAGCCTACCCTCAACCAGCCTTCTCCCTCAAGCTCCTTAGAGGCTCCAGGGAACATTTCTCCCCTTTGCCCTTCCCCCACCCCATAACTAGCCTACTCCTACAGCCCAGACAACCCTTTCAAAGCCCTTCCCTGAACTACACTCCTCCCATGAAGCCCTGTCCTGCTACATCAAAATCCATCCGCCACCCTATATTTGCCCTTGAAGCCCTGCTTTGTTTCACTAGAAGCTACTGGCACAGACCACCTCATCCTTGGAAAGCCCGAGTACTTCACCAGATACCTCCCTACCTTTCCATCTATTCTCTGTAAGTCCTGCCATTCTCCCCCAATAATCCAACCCTCAGCTGAGCTCCTCATCCAACCCCTAGTTGGGGTTCTCTCTGGAATCCACACTCCACTCCACAGGATACCCTGCATATAATTATCCTAAACCCTTGTAGCCTTACCACCTTCTGAAAGCCCCACCTCCAACTAGCCTCATGGCTCCAAGCCCTGCCCTTCTCCACCAGAAAATCCCACCATCCTTGCTCATTCTGGAAGGCCACATTGTTCCACTGGAAACCATTCCACCAGTTGGCCTCCTTCTGGAAGGCTTACCAGGCTTGACTGGAAGCACCTGTCCATCCCTATCCCCTTCTTTGAAGGTTTGTCTTGCCCTACTGGAAACCCTGCCCACAATAGGCTTACTCCTTAGATATCCTGCCTCCTAACACTGAAGTCCCCACTCAATCTTACTCCATCTCTCCAAGTCTTGGCTGGCCTCACCGAAAACCCCACCCTAACTAGTCCTTTGGATCCTCAACGCCCTGTCCTGACAAGGCTCATTCGTCCATTGCTGCCCCCTCCTGCTCTGCCAGAAATCCTTCCATCTTACCACATGCCAGAAAGTATGGGGTTTTCCACCAGAAATGCTGTCCTTTACTAGCCCACTTCTTCATAACACTGCTTCCCTCTCAGAGCCACACCCCTCAATAAGCTTCTCCCCGTCAGCCCAGCCTTCCTCCACCAGAAAGCCTGCATTCCATCAGCCTCTTCCCTCAAATTTCCCACCCTGCTCTACGGGAAATCCCATTTTACATATCCCATGCAGGCCCACAGCGCTCCACCAGTAACCCCTCCTCTAAGTAAACTCTGTGAGAGCTTGAGGGTCCGGGAAGTCCTGCCCCATGCTGATTCCATCTTCATGCACGCCAGGCCACTTGGGGGAGAGGGGTCAAAGGGTGGCTTGGGGGACAGGCCACCAGATGTAGCAACAGGGGTTTCTGGGCAGGGGATGGAAAGAAGGAGATGCCACAAGAGACACATGAGAAGAGACATGGCTCCTGGACCAGAGCTGTGCCCAGCTCTCCTCAGGCTTGAGGAGAATCTGGGATGGCCCGAGGAAGCTGGATCAAGGAGATATCTGGGAAATCCCAGGCTGTCAGAGAAGGCTGGAGGAAGTCCGGTCAGGCAGGGAGACCTGGGGAAGCCCTAGACAGCTGAGAGGACTGCACAGAGTTAGGCCTGTGAGGAGCAGGGAGGCCTGCAGAGAGCTGAGAGGCCTGTGAAATGCGGAGAGGACTACAGAGAGCCCAGAGGTTTGTGAAGAGGTGGAGAGGCCTGTGGAGAGGTAGAGAGGCTTGCAAAGTGGCCAATGGAGAGTGGAGAGGCAAGGCTTGCAAGGAGGAGGAAAAAGGAAAACAACTTGCCCCCTGGAGGTTGCAGTTGCTCCTAATTCTAGTAACCTAGGGCAGGGTTGCAGACACATTAGTAAAACACCTTTGACATCTTTAACTGTGCTTATGTGTATTTTCTCGCTCACAGGTCATTACATCTCCTCGCTTGCAGCCCCATTCTTCTCTTAGCTGGGCCTGAAAACAATATCTTCCCTGGTAATCCTGCCGTTTTCCTCTGAACATGGCTATCTCTGAACTTCCTTCCTAAAGCCTTGTCCTGTTCCACTGGAAACCCCGCCCTACAAATCCAATACTTCCTACCTCCTCCCAAATGTCTCAAAGCCCTACCCAGACTGGCCTCCACTCTCAAAACCCTGCCCTGCTCTACCACAGAGGCTGTGGCAAAGCAAGCTCCTTCCTGGAAAACTCAAGAGGGGTTGACTGGAAATCCCACACCACCTCAACCACGAAGGTCTTACCTAGTAACTGTTTTATTTCAAATGTGATTTTAAGTTGGTATACAATTCATATTACTCAACACGATAAAACAGTTTTACAAAAAGGAAACATCCAACTGTGATAGCTATTAGATGCCTTAGTCTAGTTTGGGGTTATGGTACCAGACAGATACATATTGTGTGAAGGAATTATCTTATATTGTAAAGCTTTCTTTGCAGGTATTATTAATGTTTCATAAGTGATCATTTTATTTCTAGAAAATTTATGCACATTTGTGCCCATTAACTTTAAGAATATTAGTTATTTTGGTTGAGGAAAGAGTATTAGAGTGCAAAATCTGACTTTCACCTCATCTGTTTAATGAATAATTTCAGAGTTCCATTCCATACTATGTACTGGAGTTTTAATAACAGAAGTTCTCTAAATACCAGAATGAACTTTCAGATTCTTCCTTCCACTAAGGTTCCCTTTGGGAAAAAATGAATTGGGATTATACAGCTAAAATGTTAGAAATAAAAAAGTATTATTATATAATTATATAGTTATATAATTATAACAGGTGAAGAACCACCCAATGTGTCTTTCATTTTCTAACAAAAGGAACTTAAGGATATTTAACTATAGACCTTCTGAAGGCTAAAATACAAAAATATAAGATATGCCCTGTGTATTTCTGAAAACAAAACCAAAACAAGGAAAGACAATAATGAAGCAGAAGGGAATTAGGAACGTTGTGTGTGTGTTATATAACTGGAGACTGTAAGAAATACAATGAATCAGGTAAAAATACCTTTGGTCAGAATGTCTGTTTCATTGTAAATCTTACTTTTGTTAACCTCTGACTGAATATTTGTTTCAGCAGTGATATGCCCAGGAGCTGTGTGGTTAGGCAGTTTCATCATTGCAAGATCATCAGAATGCTGGTCTCCCACACACTTTACCATACCTCCTAGATATGCAATCCTGTTGGTCCAACACTTTAAGCCAGTCCTGTGTTTTATCAAAGTATGTATGTTATTGGTTTATTTAGGCTTTATTTTTGTTTATTTAGATGTCCTCTGGTCCAGGAGGAGGCATCAATAACAGTTTGTTAGTGGTGAACACATGTATGTATCCTTGGCTGAAATCTGCTCTTGTTTTATCTAGGCTGCTCCTAGAAATAAATAATGACAATTATATCTAACATGGTATAGTGTCACTATTAACGTCTATCACATGTTGACTATATGTTTTTTATATTTCTTTTTACCACTCTCTCTCTCTTTCTCCCTTCTTCCTTCTTTCTTCCCTCCTTCCTTATCTCCTTTACTTCCTTCCTTCTTTTTTCTTTCTTTCTTTCTTCCTTCCTTCTTTCCTTCCTTATCTCCTTCACTTCTTTCCTTCTTTTTTCTTTCTTTTCTTTCTTTCTTTCTTTCTTTCTTTCTTTCTTTCTTTCTTTCTTTCTTTCTTCCTTTCTCTTTTAATTTTAATTTAGATACGTTGTTTGTTAGACAGATATTCTACAAATAAGGACACATCAACAATCTTTTTTATTTACTGACTTTGCTCATACATTATCAGTTTTGTTGATGGCAAAACAGAGACTAGGCTAAGCTCATTCTTACCTTGGTCTGCCAATTAGCTGGGATCACAGAATGCATTTCAACCTGCCTGGCTTTAGGGAGATATGGAAATCTTATTACCTCCCTTCCCAGACTGATTCTGAATTGTGATCCTCTCAAATTCTACTTCTTCAGTTAACTATGTGACCTTCAATAGCCTGCCCTCTCTATAGGTGATCCAAATGAATGGTTAAAGGCAATAATAGTCTCTTTGTGCCAGTCTTGGGGGTTGAACTCTGGGTCTAGTCAATGTCTCTAGGATCTTTTGGCTTGACACTTGATCCACAGTGACACTTCAGGTGTTTTTCTGTGATTAATTTTGGAGATAAGAGTCACACAGTCTTTCCTGCCCTTGCAGGCTTTGAACAATGATCCTGGGGTCTCTGCACCCTAAGTAACTCGGATTACAGGGGCAAACCACAGTTGCATGCCTGCAATTTGAGTTTAATCACTGGCATAAATATTAAATGTAGGGTAAGATTGAAAATATAATTACAATAGTCAAATATTTTAGAAAGTAATTTTGTTTCTCATTAGTAGCTCATCTTTACCAGAACTAAGGGATTATTTTTCTGTTTGTCATCTTGTATGTCATTTGGAAAATTAAACTTCATGTCTTCAAAGTGGGATAAAGGATTATGAATGGCCTTATGTACCAGCTCACATCTATGATCACTATCAGAAATCAGAGATCAAGAGTATCACACTTTGGACATAATCTGGACAAAAGTTTACAAGTCCCAATCTGCACAAATAAGTGAAGCATGGTGACTCATGCCATTAATCTCAGCAACACAAGAGACATAGGTAGGAGTATCATGGTCCATGCATTGTCCACACAATAAAGAGATTTTAAGATAACCTAAAAGCACAAAAGGCAAGAGGTACCAAAAGATTAGAGTTATAAACAATAAATACATGTAAAATTAAATGCATATTTAAAATCATTAATTTTAATTGGAAATTTGATTTCATACCTATTTCTCCACCATTTTTGTTATTTATGGGCCTGAATTCTAGGCCTAGGTGCTGTCCCTCAGCCCTTCAGCTCAAAGCACCTGCTCTACCACTCGAGCCACAGCGCCATTTTCTTTTTTTTTTCTGCTAATGTGCTGCTAAGGAATCGAACCCAGGGCTTCATGAATGCAAGGCAAGTACTCCACCACTGAACCACCTTCCCAGACCCTATTTCTACACCTTTTATGTCTTCATTAGTTTGCCTTTCTGCTCTTGATTTCACTTCCACATATGATTACTCGATTCCTGGTGTTTATTTTATTGGACTATAAGTTAGTTTTCCTAATAAATTATATAATTTAATTTCTAATATGAATCTATCATATTTCACTCCTTACAATTATGTGCACCAAGTTTACCCAATTGTCTATTGTATATTTATAGATTAATTCTGTCTTCCTCAGGTGAGAGAAAACACACATTCTTACTTTCTTTTGGCTTAACTTAATCTAGTTTTCACCAGGTCTTACCATTTCTTAAAATGATGCAATATCATCCTTTCTAATAGATAAGTAAAATTCCATTTTGTATATATTCCACCTTATCCTGGTTTATTTTTCAACTGAGTGAAAATGTCTAAATGTCATTTCTTGTATTTGGTGTGATCCATCTCTCAATGTAGCATTTAAATTTGCATAACTTTTGTCTTTTTGTGTTTCCATGTGTTTAATGTTTTGCTTTTTATTCTTTATGCCATTTCTGGCATTTGCGTTAAGGGACTTGCACTCTCCTTTGACATTTTGCACTCAAAGCTGGCATTCTACTACTTGAGCCAAAGTTCCGTTTCTGGATTATTGCTGGTTAATTGGAGATGAGAGTCTTATGAACTTTCTGTCCAGCCTTGCTTCACACATCAGTTCTCAGATATGCATTCAGAATATCTAGGATTATACACAAATGTCAGCCTAACCAGGGAGATTCTCTGTGTTTTACGTTATTCCTGTTATCTTACTGATATTAAGTAAATGGCAGCAACTTGTTATTATTTCCTTAATATTGTGCATGCAAACTATTCTATAACAAAAACTGCCTTTATTCATTCCTTGGCCTGATGCCTTACATTTTTATATATGTCATTATATAAACCATTAGTTCAATATGATACATAAATCTGCTTTTTTTTCTGTCAGTTGTGGGGCTCTCTCATGGACTTTCCTGCTTGGACTGGCTTTGAATTGCGGTCCTCAAATCACAGCCTCCAACGATTATAGGTGTAAGCCACCAGTGCCTGTCTTAGAAGGACTTCTTTTTTTTTTTTTTTACTCTCATTTTGCTTTCTTTTTTTTTTTAATTTAATTTTATTTTATTTGAGAACATACTGTACAGAGGGGTTACAATTACATGGGCAGGATAATGCATACATTTCTTACCAAGCATTGCAGCCTCCTCCTTTGTTTACCCTTCACCTCCCTTCCCAGCCACCCCCCTCCCCCCCACACAATCATACCCCCCTCCCTCCCCCACACCGACATTGTAAAGCTGGTTTTGACATGACATTTTGTACTTCTCATTGTTGCAACAGGTCCACCTGAATCCTTAAACGACTTGTTTGTCCCCATCTCCTCCACATGTTATACTGACATCAAATAAAGTGAAAGCGGGGGTTACACTGTGGGGGAGGGACATACAAAGCAACAAAGAAATAATCTTATAAATGCGTTAGAAACACATGCATGAAAGAAACGAAAACATTAAAATACATATTTAAGGGTTCATTTTCCTAACATCACATTATCTGACCTTTTCCGCTTGACTCATACCCTATACTAGATATTGCAAATAAGGGAAACCATGGGACCTATGTTTCTTTGGGCCTGGCTTACTTCACTTAATATAATTTTTTCCAAACCTTTCCATTTCCTAACAAATGGGGAAATGTCATTCCTTCTGATGGAGGCATAGAATTCCATTGTGTATATATACCACATTTTCTTGATCCATTCATCTACTGAGGGGCATCTGGGTTGGTTCCATATCTTAGCTATGGTAAATAATGCTGCAATAAACATAGTTGTGCTGGTAGCATTTTTCGCAGCCCCCAAGAAGGTGGATAACATGGCAGGAACTCCCAAATACCTCTCAGTCCTATCTCTTAAGGTTAACGGACTGAACTCTCCAATTAAGTGACATAGACTGCCTAGTTGGATTAAAAAACAAGACCCTTCTATCTGCTGCCTGCAGGAGTCACATCTTGCCCGTAAAAACAAACACATTTTCAATGTTAAAGGCTGGAACAAATCTACCAAGCAAACGGCCCTCATAAACAGGCGGAGTTGCAATCCTAATCTCAGATAAAATAGACTTCAAATTAAAATTCGTGAGAAGAGATAAAGAAGGTCAAAATAGCTTTCAAAGGACATGACCCTGTGCTCATTTCCAATCTGTATTGTATAAGCTTTTTTGTCACAAGTCACAGTTTAATCTCCAGCTTTATGACTTGCTTACAAACAAATTATGAGAAAATTTTAAACAAATGCATAAGTAAAGTTGGCCAGGCGCTAGTGGCTCACTCCTGTAATCCTAGCTACTGAGGAGGTGGAGATCTGAGGACCGTGGTTCAAAGCCAGCCCAGGCAGGAAAGGCCATGAGACATTTATCTCCAATAAACCACCAGAAAATTGGAAGTGGCACGGTGGCTCAAGTGGTAGAGCACTAGCCTTTAGATGAAGAGTGGAGGGACAGTGCCCAGGCCCAGAGTTCCAGCCCCATGACAGACAAAAAAGAAAGAGGAGGAGGGCTGGGAAGGTAGCTCAGTGGTAGAGTGGTATCCTTGCATGCATGAGGCCCTGGTTTCAATTTCTCTGCACCACATAAGCAGAAAAAGCCAGAAGTGGCACTGTGCCTCAAGTGGTAGGGTGCTAGCCTTGAGTTGAAGAGCTGAGGGACAGCACCCAGGCCCAGAGTTCAGGCCCCATGAGCGCCAAAAAAAAAAAAAGTAGATAGTTGTCTCACCCCCAAGTTTACTCATTACTTACCTTCAATGATAATAAGCTTATCTTGTTTCATTTATAATATACCTCACCTACTCTTCTCCCTCCTTCCCAGTATTATTTTAGAGAAAGTATATGACCATTTTATTCATTAATACTTCAAAATATAGATGTAAAACAATATTACCAAGTGTTGTTTCTCCAGTTTTTTTTATTGCTCAGTTTTTAGATACTGTCATGTTACTCAGACTAAGTAGTGGAGTAGAAGGGTGCTTTAAGTATTTACAAGTACTCTGTTAGCAAATGGAATATTGTCCCAATTCTTTGCATTCACCAGGTAGCTGATTGACTAATTTTTACTTCATCCTACACAAAAAAGTAGAGGGCATATGGCTTCTTGAATAACACTAGTGACTATCAATAGAACAACCCTGTGTCCTTTGTTTTTATCATCCCTTCAGAAAGCTATGGTGAAGGTTTTTGTTTTCCTTCTTATTCTAATGAATTGAACTTCACTAATATTTTACCTGACTAAGCCATTCTTTGTCCAGCATCCTTATGTTCATGTGACCCACGCCCCTGTCTCCCTTACTGTCTCTGTCATGTTGGGTCTTCTTTTTTTTTTTTTGTCTTTGGTTGGTCGTGGGTCCTGAACTCTGGGCCTGCGCACTGTCCCTCAGCTCTTCAGCTCAAGGCTAGCGCTCTACCACTTGAGCCACACCCATTTCTGGCTTTTTCTGTGTATTGGTGATGAGGAATTGAACCCATGGCCTCATGCATACAAGGGAAGCACTCTACTACCACTTAGCCACCTTCCCAGCCTTCCTGTTGGGTCTTCTTGAACCCTCCGTCAAATGCCTTGCACAGCATTAACTATTTGGTACATTTATTTTAAAACAGTAAGTTTCTTCAAAATTAACTCCATAACCCTGTCTGGAGGCCTGAATCCTATGTTTGTAAGCATAGTCTGTAAATCTACATTATAAAGGGAAATCTTTAACATTGTTTAAGCAACAGAAATCTCACAAAAAAATTCTCTATCCCTGCCTTTGTCTCTTCATCTGATAGTGCATATCTTTTAGAAGTCAGCTTCTTCAACTATTGGGTCAAACCTTCCAGAAGGAAAACTTGCAGATATTACTTTTGGGCATAATCTAAACTAATCTGCCAGTTTTGTTTAAGTAGTAGGTTCTTCCCTCTCCTGATACTGGACAAGGGTTTAGTTCACTGCCACAAAGTGGTCTGCTGAATCTGCTCTTCTCATACTTGGGACAAGTATGTGATGTTATTTCATGGTACCATATGTCTGTGGAGTGTCATGAAGTAAATTTTCTAAATGTCCTTTTCCTGGCTTTCTAGAAGAATATCACTGAGAAAGATCATAAGCAGTCCCTGCAGCTCACATTCCATTCACTGTGCACATATTTTAGGTAAGTTTGATTCTCCTCGATTATTGAATAATTCTAACCTCTGTAGTTATTTTTCTTTAATTAGTCCTTCCTTCTGTGCTTTTGGAGTAGTGCTTCTTCTACCCAGAATTTAGAGAGTTTCTCGAGTTCCTACTAGGCATGAGAATGACTAAAATAGTGATAGACTGATACTCTTCTCAAGACCTTAATCCAAGGCCCTTATAAGACAAGGTAGTATTGAACCCAGTGAAAACTTCTTCAGACCTTCAGTCTCTAATTAAATATCAAAGACAAAAACTAAAACCAAAAGAGTTTGGGGTCCTCAGTCTTCAATTACAACAACTGAAAATGCAGAGTAGTAATGTGTAGAAAGAAACATTCCAGGAAGAGAGTATATGGAGACTTACAGTCCCATCAGAAAAGCAGATGGGACTGTAGAGTTCCTTAATGGAGGCACAGACTCTTGAAAGAGGGAGGGAACTGAGCATCTGCTTACAAGTTGGACTATCTGGTCTGGATGACAGATTTAGGGCTATTTGTATAAAATGCTTTCAGAATCAGTTAACGAAGATGATGATAGGTCCTGGAGGTGTTGCATGAAGAACATTTGAAGATACAGGGATTGTTAGCCTGGATTGTTGAGTTACCAGTCATGATATCAGATATATTGAACACTGATATCAAGGTAATTTATGTGCCTGTGCTTTTGGAAGGATATATGGACAGACAGTGGCATAGTCCTAGTTGTAACTACGATTTGTCTTCCTGACCCAGACCCCTCTATTTCATAGAACTGATGCTGACACCTCTCTGTGTTCTTTATTTGAACCTGACCAGGAAAAGCCTCTTCCTACAAACAGGTGTGAGTTTGTGTCCTTTCAGTGATAAAGATCCAGGTGGCCTTATACTTATACCTGAGAAAAGTGACCTTGCTGGCATGAACATTGGTGAAGTCCTAGCTGTCATGAATACCCTCCTTTGTGTGGCTGCTCGAGAGGTACATCCTGTTTTCTTCTCCATTCTTTACCTCATGCTTCTTTAAGAGTATTTGATAAGACATTTATTGTAGGGGTTTTTTGGAGGGTGGGTGGGATTGATGGTACTGAGTTTGAAATCACTGCCTCATTCCTGCTAAGCAAGTGCTCTACCACCTGAGCTGTGCCTCCTAGCCCTTTTTACTCCTGTCATTTTGAGGATAGTGTCTCAGTTTTTGCATGGTCTGGCCTGAGATCCTCCTGGTGCTGGTCTCCAAAGTAACTATAGTGGCAAGAGGTACACCCCAAGCTATCCTTTAAGGTAAGATGTAGTGAACTTTTTTCTGAGTGTTCCTTGAACTACAGCTGCGATTATAGCATGATCTACCATACCTGGCTACAGTCTTAACTTTTTTAGTATTGTTTTTGCCATCACATCAGTTTTCTCTCATATGTCTAGACTATTCTGCCCATCTCTGTGTCCTCCTTAAAATTCTCACTACAAGATCATTGATATGTGCTGTCTTTCCAGTTCACCATATCATTCTGATCTCCATTTTTATTTCTGCCATTTTCTATAATTTCTCTTTCTCTTGTAGCACATCTAAATCCTGCATATTCTTCAATCTCTAAAAACTTCTTCAAGCTCTTACCATTCTCAGTCAAAGCCACTGGGTGAAAACTTCAGGGTTCTCACAAGTTGATAGAAACAGGAGCTCAACATGCTGGAACAAAACTGAAACCTGGCTCTTCAACTGGGCCATTCAACTCTGAAATCTCACTGACTGTCCAAGAGAGTTTCCCATAATCCCTTACCACTGGGACATCAAGTACTTGACCTTTCTTCCCTTTCTCTCATCTGTGATACAGAGGACATTGCATATACAATTAAACTTTCTAGGCCAGAGATTATTGCAGTCACTGAATTATCTTCTTGTAAAAGCAAGCATTTATGGTTATAGGGAGGGAGATAGAGTTACATTAGGAGAAAAAAAAGTAAAAATGGTCTAAATTACACCAAGTCTGAGCTTTTTGCTCATGTCTGTTAGCTCAACAATGCCTACCCAATGCCTGTTGTGTTTGAGGCCCCACGTTAGATACAGAGGATACAATGATAGAGGAACCCAAACAAATGTGTGATTACATAGTTTTGTACATAATTCAGGCTGTCAAAGGATGAGCACAGGTCTAGGGAGAGGGAATGCAACTAGGGAAAAGCATTTTGGAAAAGAATTGCTGAGCTCAGGGAAGGACTTTGAATAGGCTTAAACAAGCAAAGAGGAAGTTAGAGACATTTCAAATGGAGGGAGGTACACCTACAATGGGCCTGTGATAAATGGGAAGGAACAGGTTACTAAAAAGGGGATGATAATGGGTAGATTCTGAACACGAGGTATTCATGGTTTTATTGGCCTTAAGGTGGTAAGACCTAGTTGCACTCTCAAGATAGAAATTGTGGCTAAATTGAGCTGCAGAGTTGAGGGATAGCGCCCAGGCCGAGAGTTCAAGCCCCACAACCAGACCCAAAAAAAAGAAAGAAAGAAATTGTGGCTAAAGATTTGTAACCAGTAACGAACAGGAAGTCATGATTGGGGACTGCCTCACATCAGTCATGGGCATCTTGAGCAAATCTACAAGGAAGGTAACCAGGACAGTAGGAAGGAGTATCAGGAAGAAATTCTGGCAGAGAAAGGGAAAGAACTTAAAGAGGGCCAGAGTTTGCAGAGCCTGAGTTTCAGTGGAGGGGCTTTGCTCTCCAAGTGGTAACTGGGGAGTGATCCAATAGAGACAGTAGAATGGGACTGAAGGAAAAGCAAAGCCACAGCATGAAGGGACTATTTCAAAATGTGGTTCACATACAAAAGAATAGATATGGAGGGACAATAAGTGAAAACAACTCTCTGTAGTATCATTCTTAAGTGTGTGTTCACAGGTTCCTTGTTTTCCTTTCTAGTTATCCCTGTACAATGTGTTGGTTATTGCTTGTTTTTTTTTTTCACCTTGATAGCATACAATCTTCTGTGAAATATTTGATTTGTTTAACAATGTTTTGGAGTTTCATTCATGTGTTGTCACTTGTATTCACTGGTGTACCACAATAGTCTCTTTATGGCATACCATAATTATCTGCTTAACTTGGAGAGGCATATGGGTTGATTCTAGTTTAGAGGAATTAATTAATTACAGACAGTGCTAATATTAGCATATTTCATAGTTTTTTGTTTTGTTTTGTTTTGTTGGTTGTGGGGCTTGAACTCTGGGCTTGGGTGCTGTCCCTCAGCTCTTCAACTCAAGGCTAGCACTCTAACATGTGAGCCACAGTGCCACTTCTGGTTTTCTGGTGGTTTATTGGAGATAAGAGTCTCACAGCCTTTCCTGCCTGGGCTGGCTTTGAACCACAATTCTCAGATCTCAGCCTCCTGAGTAGGTAGGGTTATAGGTGTAAGCCACCAGCATTTGGCACTTCATAGTTCTTCTTCTTCTTCTTTTTCTTTTTTGTTGGTCGTGGGGCTTGAACTCTGGGCTTGGGCACTTTCCCTGTGATCTTCAGCTCAAGGGGAGCACTACCACTGGAGCCACAGTGCCACTGCCGCGGACCGGGTTCTGTCGGGACGACGGAGGATACCTAGGGGAGGAACCTGGAATAGGATGGGGAGATGGCAAACAGACATCTCACACACATTAGGAGTGGATGCTGAGTGCTGAGTGCGATTTAATGCAGAGGATAACAAACTTTTATAGCAAAAAGTCTCCAAAAGAAAGGGCAAAAGGTTACATAATCTTGCTGCAGGGCTTCATTCTTGGGCAGTCACCAGCTGGTTGCCTGAAAGGGCAAAAGGTTACACAACCTTGCTGCAGGGCTTCATCCTTGGGTGGTCACCAACTGGTCACCTGATAGGCACTTGTTTCCGGCTTTACCTCTATTTTTAAGAAATACAATGGGTTTCGATGATTGTCACCAATTAACCACTACTTTTTTCTATAGAGGCCTTAACTGTCCCATTAAGATCTTTCCTGTTTCTTCTTTAATAGTAAACACCAAGGAGACTTAGATTTGGCAAGTCTCTTAGTAAATGAGGAAGTTCTTTCTCCTAAGTAGTTATCTCAGCAATTGCCATACATTCTTTCTGTTCTAGCTGAGCCTACAGCTTCTTGTAAATTTCTTACAATTCCTTCTGCTGAAGTGACTTTGTGAAACCCCCAATACTTTTATATTTGCTTATGGCTCGTCTACTAGCTTCCATAAGAGGGGTTTCAGGGTAGCACTTAACTCTGGTGAGTTAGTCATATTTTTAAGACACTCATCAGATATTGGAGTCGTCAAACACTCTTAAGAGCTTTGAATAAGGGAACGTTGACAATGAGTAAGTACAATGAGCAGTAGAAACAGTAAAAGATTAATAGGCACTCGTATGAGGAAAAGATAGGCAGAAACACATATTTTCCAGGGGTTTTGCCAGCCTTTTCCCAGGAGTAGGCCTCTTAGAAGCCCTATTCTCCGAGGTAGACTTCGGTGAAGTCACAAAACTTGGAGATAGGTTTCTGTAAAGCCCCATTCTCTGAGGTAGACTTCGGTGAAGTCCCAAAACTCAGAGATAGGTCTCGAGGCCCCTATCATGGTCTGATAGATGGTTTCCCATGCTAAGCAGACTCTACTGGGGTAGGCGTGGCATGCCACTTCTGGTTTTCTGGTGATTTATTGGAGATAAGAGTCTAACGACTTTTCTGCCCAGGCTGGCTTTGAATTGCGATCTTCAGATCTCAGCCTCCTCAGTATCTAGGATTATAGGCCTGAGCCACTGATGCCCGGCTACTTATAATTCTTCTTCTTCTTCTTCTTTATTTTTTTTGTATGTCGTTCATAGGGCCTGAACTCTGGGTCTGGGTGCTGTCCCTCAGCTCTTCAGCTGTAGACTAGCACTCTACCACTTGAGTCTCAGCACTACTTCCAGATTTTTCTGCTTATGTGGTGCTGAGGAATCGAACTGAGGGCCTCAAGCATGCAAGGCAAACACTCTACCACTGATCCACCTTCCCAGTTCCAACTTCATAATTCTTATGTGACAGACCCTATGGAGGTTAGATGCCCCTTCAGAGAAAGTCCAAAGAACAAAGATGACAAAGAGTTACAAAAAGATCATGAATTATTTTCAAGTAGGTTTTTAAAATAAAATAAAAAAGTGAGAAAATCCCATCTTCCCTTCCAACATATAGGCACAATTTTTTTTTCAGGTACACAAAAAATCAGACACAAATTGAATGGGCATTTCTAAAGTTTGGGCTCATTAGTATACAGGTTCATCTTCAACAGACATCTCTAAGCATTTTCAATGGTAGGAAGATTACAAGCTACTTGGCTACTTCTTTCATTTAGAAATTATAAATTCTGTAGTCATTTAGTCAATTCTCCTAACTTAAAATATTATGTTTTCTAAAAACATCCTCCTTATAGAGAGATTCCACACAGTGGTCCAATTTCAATCCTTTGTAAATTACGCTTTTAAAAATTAAAGGTTGGGCTGGGAATGTGGCTTTGTGCTAGAGTGCTTGCCTAGCATCCAGGAAGCCTGCCATTTGATTCCTCATTACCACATATATAGAAAAATCCAGAAATGGTGGTGTGGCTCAAGTGGTAGAGTGCTAGCCATGAGCAAAAGAAGCTGTGGGACAGTGCCCAGGTCCTGAGTTCAAGCCCCAGGACTGGCAAAAGTAAAAAATTTTTAAAAAATTAAAGGTTTCACCAGGTGCTAGATTACAGCTAATCAGATAGCTGAGATCCAAGCCAGTCTGGGCAGGAAAGAATATAATAATTTTTTTTTTTGGATCCGGTCATGGGGCCTGAACTCTGGGCCTGGGTGCTGTCCCTCAGCTCTTCAACTGAAGACTAGCGCTCTACCACTTGAGCCACAGTGCCACTCCCGGCTTTTTCCTTTTTGCTTATGTGGTACTGAGGAATTGAACCCAGGGACTCATGCATGCAAGGCAAGCGCTCTACCACTGAGCCACCTTCACAGCCCAGAATATAATAATTTTTTTATCTCCAATTAACCACATCTTTTCCCCCCACTCCCCAGAAACGCCAGAATTGGAGATGTGGTTCAAGTAATAGAGCAGTAGTAGCCTCAAGCAAAAAAGCTGAGGGACAGCACTCAGGTCTTTAGCTCATGCTCCAGAACTGCCACCAAAAGAACAAATAAATGCTTCTGTTCTTTTTAGTGATATATATTTACCATTTAAAAACAATATGTAGCTCCTAGTTCTTCAAGTACCTTGACACTGGTCTTTAGCCTGAAATTAGACATGCTTTTCCAAAAATGAAGAGCTAACATTTAGTGAGATCACTGCCCCCAGTCACACAATATCAGTGATATCACAAGCAATGCTGTTTTTGTTGTTGTTATTGTTGTTTAAACCTAATAAAGAGGTCACATGACTATAGCATAACAATTTTTGATGTTTGAATTTATATTTTCATTTTCAAATGAATTGCTCGAAAATGTGATTTTCCTATTGTCCTTCAATGATGGATTATCTTTATTTTTTCCATATTTTATTATCAATTTATGGTACATGGTAGATTTATTTTGACATGTCCATATACTCATACAATGTGGGGGCTGGGAAGGTGGCTCAGTGGTAGAGTGCTTGCGTTGCATGCATGAGGCCCTGGATTTGATTCCTCAGCACCACATAAGCAGAAAAAGCCAGATGTGGCGTTGTGGCACAAGAAGTAGAGAGCTAGCCTTGAGCTGAAGAGCTGAGGAACAGCGCCCAGGCCCAGAGTGCAGGCCCTATGACTGACAAAAACAAAACAAAATAAAACTCATGCAATGTACCTTGATCAAACTCACACCTTCTTTTCAACTCTCCCTCAACTCTGCTAGCGAGAGATTTGATTGAAGACTCAGGAGAAGGGCCCAGAGACAGAAGATTCATTACAAGAAAGAGATGAACAATAGGGTGGGCGTCTTGGGGTGCAGAAGATGTCTTGTGGAGCAAAAAGAATATTTATAGGTTCCACAAAACTGCAGAGCAATAGGGAAGTTTTCCTAACACCATTTTTCTTGGTTCAATTCTGGATTGAAAGCTCTTTCATAACTTTGCCCCATACACATAGTATTTTTTTGTTTTTGCTTTGCCAGTGACCGCTGCTTCTATAGAGATATTTCCTGCCCAAGTTCGGGGAACACCTTATTTGGACATTTCCTGTTTGTCTGTTTCTTTGTAGTGTGAGCTGATGATGCTCAGTGAGGCACCAGGGGAAGTTGGCTCTGTGCTCTTTTTTCTGTTCTGATCTGTGCAAAGTAGCCTGTTCTCCTGGTGCTATCTGCAACTGAAGAGCAAAGATCTGGAGCCAAAGATCTTACTGTGGACCTTATAGAAAAATGTGAGTATCAATACACAATCCATGAAAACAGATAATTATAACTCATGCATCAAGGATGTATATGGCTTATTTCAGTTCAGATCTATAGTTATTTCTGCTTTTGTTTTTTTTATTTGGAAGGTTTTGTTTTGTTGAGACCATATCTCACTATGTAGCTGATGAATGTCCTGAACTTGTGACTCTCTTGCCTCAGCCTCTCAAGTGCTGAAATTACAAGCCTGTGTCACCACCTTGTTCAGCTTATTTTTGTCTTTTTTTGTGCCATTTCTGGGTCTTGAACCTAGGGCCTGATTGCTGAGCTTTATTACCTAAGGCTAGTGCTCTACTTGAGCCACAGCACCCCTTCCAGGTCTTTTGCTGGTTAATTGGAGATGAGAGTCAAGTTGGCATAGAACCCCAGTCCTCATATCTCAGTCTCCTGAGTATCTAGGATTACATGCATTAGTCACCAGTGCCTAGCCTTCTTTTCTTTTTTCTTTTTTTGCGGGGGGAAGGAGGTGCCAGTACTTGAACTTAGGGCCTAGGCACTTTCCCTTAGCTTTTTTGCTCAAGATGAGGACTCTGACACTTGACACAGTTCCACTTCTGGCTTTTTGCTTGTTAGCTAGAGATAGAGTCTCATGGACTTTCCTGCCTGGGCTGCCTTCAAACTTTGATCCTCAGATCTTAGCCTGCTGAGTAGCTAGGATTACAGTTATGAGCCATTAGCACTAGTGTTTTTATTTAGAATTTGGTCATTCTACTGCCTAGTCATTCTCTTTGCAATCATACAGCACTCTTAAATGATATTATTCCATGTCACGGGAGTCTTCCATCTCTGTTAATCATCACCCAGAAAAGAAAGTATTGAGCCTTTAAAATCTATGACTTTTATAAGTCACTGAAAATATTGATACTTGTTTCCTGTAAATCGACCGAAAATTGTATGAAATCCAACAGATGGTGAGAAATTGACTGTTCACTTCTGCCAAATTTGGTCTCAGCAATTATGACAAAATGCTTAGAGTTCTGGATCAGGCCACTTAGGCCTTGGCTTTAGATCAGAACCCTTGATTCATGGACACATTGTAAACTAAAGGAAAGGGAAGGGTAAGAGCTGACTCATTTGGTCATTTTTTCTTATTTTTCCCTTTTCCTTCCCCCCTCCCTTTTCTTTTCCCCTTTTCCTTTTCCCTTCCCCTCTCCCTTTCTCTTTCACTCCTTCACAGTACTGGTATTTGAATTCAGGGCTTTGTGTTTGCTAAGCATGTATAAGTCAGCCACACCCCTTTTTTTACTTAACTTATTTTTCAAATAGAGTATTACATTTATGTCTGTGCCAGCTTGGACGGCAATTTTCCTATTTGTACTTCCCAAATATCTGGAACTACAAATATATAATCATATGTTCAGATTTTTATTGGTTGAAATGTGGTTGCTCAAGATGAGTTCTCTGAAACTTCTTGTCTAGGCTGACCTTAAACTGGAGTCCTCCCAAGTAGCTAGGACTACAGGCAGCACCACTTCTTTTTAGATAAGTTTTCACTGTGTAACCCATACTGGCCTTGAACTTGCTGTCTACCCAGACTGCGCTTGAATTCTCAGTTCTTCCTCAGCCTTCTGTGTGCTGGGATCAGATATAACTTAGAGTGATATCTCCACTTCATTGAAAAGCAACACAAAAAATCACCTTAAACTTAACTATCACTCATACCAACTACTGAAGTTTTCACTGCTTTTCCCTTTCAGAGGTAATTAGATTGACATTGTTCATTAGGATGATGCTTAATGTTCTTGTGATCTGCTGTTCCCTTCTCCCTGTTTTGGTAGTCAGCTTCTATAGCCCTCCCTAGCTTTGCCCTTGGTAATAATGTAGTAAATGATGTTTTTACCATATAAAATATTAACTACTTTATGTTTTGATAGATATGTAACAGTTTCTGGTAAGCATGAGAGTGATTTTGGAATCCCTTTTGTCACAGTATAGTGGAAAAAACATAGTAGAAAAACTGTGTAAGGCTGGGAAGGTGGCTCAGTGGTAGAGCACTTGCTTGCATGCATGAGGCCATGGGTTCGATTACTCAGCACCACATAAGCAAAAAGAAAAAAATAGCCAGAAGTGGCGCTGTGTCTCAAGTGGTAGAGTGCTAGCCTTGAGCTGAAGAGCTGAGGGACAGAGCCCAGGCCCAGAGTTCAGGCCCCACGACCAGACTCCCCCCCCCCCAAAAAAAAAGAAAAACTGTGTAATTCAGTGTTTTCCATGGCAGCTCATGAACTGGTAAGGAGAAGTGGCTATTTTCAATAACCAGGAGGGGGCTGGTGGAAATACCAGCATGTGCAGTGAATACTGAGTACTTCCTTCATCTTCCTTTAGGTCATCTTTCTCCTAGACTTCTGTTCTTTGGACATTTCACAATGTACTCTCTTGAGAGAGTTCAGTACCTTAACAGAGCTGTTGAAGAAGCTCTACAATGACCCTGAAGGAGGACTGAGCAAGGTAACTTCAGTTGGCCCTGAACCTATTTTGCTTCCTCTCTTCAGAGAGATATGACTCTACCATATAAAACCTACTGGACTACAGATATATACAAATAAGTTGCCTCTAGAAGCTTTATTGGTATTTTTGCCAACAGGGATAGTAAATATCATCTTGATTTGTCATTAGCACAAGAAAGGAGGCCAAAAAGCTGTATATCCAATCATTTTATCCAATCATTTATCCAATCATTTTAGGTTATATTAAGTTACATAAAATCTATGTAAATAAAGACTGTAACTTTTGTCTAGCCAGGTGCTTGTAGCTCATACCTGTAATACTAACTACTCAGGAGTTGAGATCTGAGGATCTCAATTTGAAGCCAGTGCAGGCAGGAAAGCCTGTGAGATTCTTATTTCCAAATAACCAGTTGGGGGGGAGGGGGGCTAATGAGGAGGGGTAGGCTTGAGCTGTGGCTCAAGTGGTGGAGTGCTAGTCTTGAATGAAAAAGCTCAGGGAGAGCACCAAGACCCTGAGTTCAAGCCCCATGACAGGCACACACACACAAAAAATGAAGTCTAAAAGAGAAAATGTACATGGAAAGACAAATAAGAAGGTTTAGTATTTAAAAGAATTATCTCCCATACTTAATTTTTATTATATAAGATTTGTTCACAGTCTTTTTGAGTTTCATAACTGCCTGATGGTAATAGAAAGGGCATGTACATTTAGCAGATCTTTTTTATTTTCTCATTTTGTTTTTTGGTGTAAGACTGGAACTCAAACTTAGTACCTGTTGCTTTGGCTCATTGGGTAGTGCACTACCAACCAACTAATCCATGCCTCCAACCCTGATGTTTTTGTTGGTTGTGGGGCTTAAACTGAGCCTGGGCACTGTTCCTGAGCTTTTCAGCTCAAAGCCAGTGCTCTACCACTTGAGCCACAGCATCCAATCTTAATCGTTTTTTTTTTTTTTTGCCAGTATTGGGGCTTGAATTCTGAGCCAGGGCACTATCCCTTAGCCCCTTTTTCTCAAGACTAGCATTCTACCACTTGACCTATTTCTGGCTTTTAATTACAGATAAGACTTTCCTGACAAAGCTGACTTCAAACTGCAATCCTCAGATCTCATCCTCCTGGGTAACTAGGATTAGAATCATGAGCTAAAAAGAAAACTTTATTTTTTAGAGGAAAAAAAGAGTGGTCTTAGACATGCCAAGGTCCTAAGTAAAAATGTGAGCTCTTTAAACTTTTAATTCAGTGTTTTTCTCCAGTGGAATTCATACTAATACTTATTTTTAAAAATAGTTGTGTCACTGCTAAAAGATAAAAGCATGAGTCCCTAAAGTATAATCCTAATGCACTTCTGCTAAGTGATAGATGTCTATTGATCTCTGCGTAGACAGGAAAATCAGATTAGCCTGTATAAAATTTCATCAGGGCTGTCAAAGCCTGTGATCTACAGCACTGATAGTTTATTTTGACAGTTGGTTGTGTAGTAATATCTGGAATTTTCTCTTACTCATTTGTCTGCCTAGCTGGATGTTGAGACCTGGCAGCAGGAACAGCCTGTGGTATTACATATATGGTCCAAGAAATCTGCCTATAACTATGAAAATAACTGCCATGAAGTATCTGTCTTTGTTAGCCCAAGGGCAACCTATTTTGAAGTGGAATTTGATGAGAGGTGTGAAACCAAAAAGCGCTAAGACTCACATGTTTTTTCTTCCAAGCAATAGTGGATCAAAAACAAGAGAAAGAATATAATAGAGATTATGCCTTCACAGGTATGATTATCTGGAATTTACAGACTCTAGAGGTGGGAAGACACACTGACACAAAGTTGGTACTTATAAGTGGCCTAAGGTAAGTCATATTCCCCAAACAAGGTAAATAAGTACTTCTGTAGCAATTCTTGTCCTTTTTCCAACTTTAGAGCAATAATGGTATGGTGTGTAGAAAGAGAAGGACTAGCTAGGCTCTGGTGGCTCATGGTCATATTGTTCAAAATCCTAGCTACTCAGCAGGTTGATATTTGAGGAATAAGATTTAAAGCTAGCCTAGGTAGACAAATCTAAGAGAGCCCTATCTCAACCAGCAAAAAGCCAGAGTGGAGACATGGCTTGAATGGTAGAATGACAGCCATGAGCAAAATAGCTGAAAAATACTCAAAGCTCTAAGTACAAACCTTAATACTGGCACATTTCTAGAATGTAACCACACCCATATTTCTAAGGGTTGCTTTGATACTCTACTTGTAGAAAGGAACAGTTGCAGTAGAGATTATGCAGCCTACAAAAGCTAAAAATTTAACTATCTGGCTCTTCATAGGAAATTTGCTAATACCAGTGTTGTCCAGAATAAATTAAAGAGCTGTTAATCTCTGAGTTCAGAAGGGCCAGTGGATCCAAGAGAAAGACTTAAACCATGGTGAAAGCTAGGAGCCCGGCTGACAGATCTGTTTAATATCTGGGCTGCAGCCTGCTTCAGACTGTTTACTTCTCTCTCCTATCAAGGGTCTTGGTTGAGAACAAAGAACTGAGCCAGTGATCACTGGTTGAGCAGATAGTCACTTGAGTTTTAGAAAGCTGAGCAGCAGTTTTCTACTAATTCTGCTTTCTAAATGTAGTTGTGAGTTTTGTGTTTTGGTATCATCTGTGTACATTTCTCCCTTAATCATTTTGAACTTATAGAAATGGAGACCGCTTTTAAGATTTTTTTGAGTCAAAAAGAATATACTTAACTGCTGAGTTGTTGCCTCCTTCCATCTTGTTGACCACATGACTTTTTTTTCTCTCTAGAACGTGACGTTTAAGGATGGTGCTCTTTCATTCTGACAGCAGTAATAATGAATGGGGCTACAAATTCACTGTCACTGCCTATGGCCTGCCTGATGTTGCCGTGTCTTGTGGGTTAGACTTGCAACTCCTTGTTTCTCGACTAATGGTCCGCCTTGACTCCCAGTGCATGGCACTCAACTCTGTGCATCGTAAGTTCACAGTCTTGTCCCTTCCTTTTTCATTACAACTGTGTTGAAGAGCAAGGTAGGAACTCTTTCTCATAGGTGGTCTCCATATCACGAAAGAGCAAGGTATTAATAATGTTTCTTTTTAGTTTTCTTTAAACCAAATCAAAACAGTTTACCCACTGGGCACCATTGGGAAGTTTCTTGACTCAGGCTTTGGCCCTATCACAAAGTACGCTGTGGATGCCCTCTGTGGAGGACAATTGGGGAATTGCTGTTTATAGCAGCAGCATAGTCATTTTTAGAGATTTAAGTATACTCCAAGTAGATGGTAGAAATATAGTCATTTAATTGTTGTTTAAGTGAAATTTATGTGAACATAAATAGGTATGTGAATATATGTATTATCGTAAAATACATTAATCAACTTCGTATCATTTGTTCCAAGGGATAGATTCATAGAATAAATCTTTTGGAGTATTTTATATCTATATAATTTTTTAAACATTTTTCTGATTGTAAAATCAAATATCATTCATCCTAAATGGTCATTTTCTGTTAGGATTTTAAAAAGAGTTAGCTAAGGAAGAACAGCAGCATGTACGTGGTATTCAGGTAAGGAGTAGGTTTATTCATCATTCCAGCTGACACCAGACCATCTTGGTCCTCAACGTGGTGGGGAAAGGCCTGGGAAAGAGAGCTTGAAGAGCTGAGAAAGAGAGAGAAAAGAGCTAGAAAAGAGCTAGAAAAGAGCTAGAATAGAGAGCATCTGGGAAAGGTGGGAAAGAGAGAGCGAGGAAAGAGAAGAGACCTGGGAAAGAGAAGAGAAGGAAAGAGATGAGAAAGAGCTATAAAAGAGCAGAGAAAGGTCATCTGGGCCTGAGCTAGACCTTATCTAAGTTATGGGCGGAGAAATTTGTGGCCACATCAAATTCAGATGTCACCTCAGCAGATGCAGATGTGACCTCTTCCATTTGTGCCAGTTGCCTAGATAACGCAAGTACTGGGTACAAAATTTGCTGCGAGGAGGGTGAAGTCTGCTTGCCATCTAGGAGCAGACCTTACACTTTCCAAAGCCTGTGTGTCTAATTTCCCTTAGTTTCTTTTTTAAAAAATTTTATTGTGAAAATACTGTACAGAGGAGTTAAAATTACATTGGCAAGGCAATTAGTACATTTCTTATCAAGCATTGCTGCTACCTCCTTTGTTTCCCCTTCCCATCCTTCTACCTTCCCTACCCTGCCAAAGTTGGAAAGTTCATTTTTCAACATAAGGATTTGTCCAACTCATTGTTGTAATAGGTCCACCTATATCAGTATTTAAACTGTTTGTTTTTGCCCTTCCACTCCACAAATTATAACAACATCAAATACAATGAAAGCAGGGATTATACCGTGGGGGACAGACATACAAAGCAACAAAGAAATCATCTTATAAATATGTTAAATACAATTGCAAGAAAGAAAAAAAAACATTTGACTACTTATCTTGGGGTTCATTTCATCTAGCATCAACTTATCTGACCTTTTCTTCTTGTCTCAGACATAAACTAGTAGTTCATAAACTGACAAATAAATGTAAGGAAGCCAACAAAAAAAATCAGTTCCTCTCATCTGATGATGCCTCTACAACAATGAGGAAAGAGTTCATCCTGCTAAGGAACTATGATAGGATATCAAAAAGAGAATTCATTCTTCTAGGTCTTCCCTATTTTTTCAATGTAACTTAAATGATGTAAAACACAATATACCGCTCATCAGTTTTGCACATTTTTATATGGACTTCACCTCAGTCTACAACATTCCTTCATTATTCTGTTCCTGATATTTTTACACTACCAAGACATAAGAACATTTTCATACAATTTTTATTATAAAAAAACTGTACAGAGGTGTCACATTTATGGGAGCAAATAATGAGTACATTTCTTAACAAGCATTGTTCCCTCTTCCCACCATCCCTTCCCTCCCACCTCCACAAATACGCTCCCCTCCCCCCTCCCCCTGACTAAATTGTAAAGTTCATTTTTCAACAGAGTGTCTTGTGCATCTCATTGTTACAATGAGTTAACCTGTATCCCTATTTAACCATTTTGTATTTCCCTTCCCCTCACCAAATTAGAGAAACATATACACAGGATGTAGGTGTACCAACTTCAAATACAATGAAAACAGCGGTTATAGCGTGGGGGAGGAACATATACAGAAAGAAAAAAAAATCACATTGCACATCATAAGTACGTTAGAAACAATAACAAGAAAGAAAAAACATACTTGTGTCCCTGTCTTAGGGTTCATTTCCCTTAATATCATCTTATCTGCTCATATGCACATAGCTTTTGACTTATTCTGCTTATCTCAGACATATATTAGTTATTGAAAATAAGGGAAACCACGGGACCTATGTTTCTTTGGACTTGGCTTACTTCACTTAATAAATTTTTTTCCAAGACTTTCCAATTCCTAACAAATTGGGTGATACTATTCTTTCTGATGGAGGCATAGCATTCCATTGTTTATATACACCCACATTTTCTTGATCCATTCATCTACTGAGGGGCATCAGGGTTGGCTCTATATCAGCTATTGTAAATAATGCTGCAGTAAACATAGCTGTGCTGGTAGTTTTAGTATGGTCTTGTTTGTGATCATTCGGGTAAATGCCCATAAGTGGGATTGCTGGGTCATAGGAAAGCTTCATATGGAGTCTTTTGAAGAGCCTCCATACTGCTTTCCAAAGTGGTTGAACAAGTTTACACACCCACCAAGAATGCACTAGAGTTCCCTGTGGCCAGATACTCTCCAGCATCTGTTGTTGCAAAAATATGGAACATTTCACTAATTTGCATGTCAACCTTGCTCAGGGGCCATGCTAATCTTCTCTGTATTGTTCCAATTTTAGCGTATTTGCTGCCTAATTGAGCACAGAACATTTTTTATATATAAAGTGTAATTGATTTTCTTAAACTAGACAATTCAAAAAAAAGTAAGTTCAAAAGAATTCTTGTGAAATTTTAGAAGCATGTATTTCTTTTTTTTTTTGTTAGCAATACAACAAACTGTTAGTACCATGCATTTCTTACATAAGCACACATTTAAGAATAAAGTCAAGACTGGCATGTCAAAAACAAAATAATTCCAGATATTTGTTGTTCAAGAGATGTGTAGGAGGAGGAATTCAATTGTTCTATACAAGGCACCTGTCATAATGAACACTGCAGCAAGTGTTAAGGTTGTTAAAAGTTTTAAATTTTAAATGTATTTAATTTTGGGAATTTGCATATATATGCCAAAATTAGGACTGTTTGGCAGGTGATAAACTTTTCTATAAAGTATTTAAGGTTTATGGTAGCAGACATATGGTACTAATTATGTACATTTCCGAGTTTATAGAAACATTACCAATAAGAAGTTGCAAAGTCTTTGCGTAAAGAAGCAGAGTGAAGAGTTAAGACTTTATTAACTAGATAGTTTCTGTTTAATTTTTAGGGCTTCCTTACTTTACATGTTAGTGAGGAACAAATGATGATATAAGGCATATACAAATGATGAGATGAGTCATAAAAAGTAATCTTAGTGGGTAATTTTAAAGACTACTCATAGCCTATAAAACTCTTTTTAAGGGGCTGGGAAGGTGGCTCAGTGGTAAAGCGCTTGCCTTGCATGCTTGAGACCCTGGGTTCGATTCCTCAACACCCATAAACAAAAAACAAGCTGGAAGTGGTGATGTGGCTCAAGTGGTAGAGTGCTAGCCGTGAGCTGAAGAGCTGAGGGGCAGCGCCCAGGCTCAGACTCCAGGGCCACGACCAGACCCAAAATAAAAACCAAAACAAAATCCTCTTTTTAAACATCATAATCTTAGCCAGTTTTAAATGTACAGGAATATGAGAAAGTAGTAAAATCTAATATGTAGAACACTGGTAATTGTTTGTTTTTTTATTTGATTAATCATTAATATTTAATTGTCCGTTTTCTTTATTTGTTGCATTGTTTTCCTTTTTGTAATATAATACAACTTTTTATAAGTCGTCCTCAGGAGGTACTTTGAGAAGCTTACTGGGATGGCCAAAGCATTTTTTATAGGTGCATGTGAGTTTACAAAGAAGAAAATTAAGAACAAATTATTTATTAAAAAAATTATCAAGTACAGTCTGAATTAGGAGGGATGATAAAGGTCCACACCCAAAATCTTAGCCTTCGTCTGAAGCGGCGGTATTACAGAGTTGAGACCACAAAAGTGAGAGACTGTTTTTGTGTTTTTTGTTTTTGTCAGTCTTGAGGCTTGAACTCTGGGCCAGAGCGCTGTCCCTGCACTCTTCAGCTCAAGGCTGGCACGCTATCCCTTGAGCCACAGCACCACTTCTGGTTTTCTAGTGGTTTATTAGAGATAAGATTCTCACGGACTTTCCTGCCTGGGCTGGCTTTCAACCGGGATCCTCAGAACTCAGCCTCCTGCATAGCTACGGTTACAGTCCTGAGCCACCGGCACCCAGCAGTGTTTTGTTGATTTTTATTTTGTTGGTCATGGGGCTTGAACTCTGGGTCCTGGGTGCTGTCCCTCAGCTCAAGGCTAGCGGTACCATTTGAGCCTTCGTCTTTTTCTACTTCTGTAGTGCTGAGGAATCAAACCCAGGGCCCCATGCATGCAAGGCAAGCACTCTCCCATTGAGCCACCTTCCCAGCTCCAGAAAGACTGTGCTTTAAAAAATCATCTAAACAATATTTGCTTTCTGCTTTGGGTTATATAATGAAATATATGAATATCTTTTTATATTTTTGTGAATTGTCATACTTCTAAATTTATGCTAACTTGAGCCACTTTATCCTTTTCAAAGTCATGAAATATCTCTGAGAGTGTTCTTCTGGGAAGATTATATTTGCACTTATAATTTCTTCTGAGTCATTTTTATTTTTTTATTGTGAAAAAACTGTACAGAGGGATTACAATTACATGGGCAAGATAATGAGTATATTTCTTATCAAGCATTGTAGCCTCCTCCTATATTTCCCCTTCCCATCCATTCCAAGCCTCCCCCCCACCCAATCCTCCCCCCACCCCCCACCAAAGTTGTAAAGTTCGTTTTCGACATGACAACTTGTACTTCTCATTGTTGCAACGGGTCCACCTGTATCCTTATTTAAACGACTTGTTTTTCCCCTTCCCTTCCACAAATTATAACAACATCAAATACAGTGAAAGCAGGGGTTATAATGTGGGAGAGAGACATACAAAGCAACAAGGAAATAATCATATAAATGCGTTAGAAACAAATGAATGAAAGAAAAAAACATTTAAATACGTATCTTAGGGTTCATTTTCCTAACATCACCTTTTCTGGCCTTTTCTGCTTGACTCATACATATACTAACTATTGCAAATGAGGGAAACCATGGGACCTATGTTTCTTTGGGCTTGGCTTACTTCACTTAATATAATTTTTTCGAAGTCTTTCCAGGCCCATATCAAGCATTGAAATAGAAACAGCAATAAGAGACCTTCCATCTAAGAAAAGTCCAGGACCAGATGGTTTTGCAGCGGAATTCTACAAGGCCATCAAAGCAGAGCTCACACCAATACTCCTCCAACTCTTCAATGAAATTGAAAGAGAAAGTTCACTACTGAACACATTCTATGAAGCCATCATAATCCTCATCCTAAAACCAGGCAGGGAATCATCATTTTTATTTTTTATCAAAATCATTTTATATGTTATATTGATGGGTTATCATACATCAGATACCTTCAAATGTACATGAAGAGTCTAAAGATAGCAGTATGAATATTCTCATACAGCTCTTGTTTATCTGTTATGTACTTTCAGTATTATTGTACTTCTCTCTTTCACCCTTTTTCATTCATGGTCTTTCTCTTTCAGGCTCCATGTCTGCTAATTAGAATTTCAGCTGGTCTATTATCCTTCAGGATCCACTGGTTTTGTGGGAACATGATAGGGACCAACAGTTTCCCTTGCAGTTTTTAACAATTATAAGATTGGCGTGATATTATTCTTTGCCATTCTAAATGGCAAAACAACAGATCTAGGAATTCCTTTTCACTTTTCTTCTGTTATAAATTTTATCTCATAGGAATCATTGGGATAGGTAAGATATTTTGACTTGAGACCTAAAAGTTCTTTTTCTTTTACAAAAAACCTTTGTCTTTGATTATCAGTAAGTAACTACATGTAATGAAAACAAAACTATCCTATTGTAAGCAGACCGAAGTTGTTCACGGGGATGAAAAACAAGGTAATGGGGCAAGTGAGAACAAAGGATATCCATCATAGAGCACAGCTCCTCAGAGCAGTTTAACATGTACACTTTGTGAGAATGACAATGTGCTGGGAACTATTGATTAAATCACTGAACACTGATTTATATATATGTACATATATTTGCATATTTATATTTATTTATATATGCATATATGTATGTATATGCCCTTATATATGTACACATGTATGTTTCTATACACACAAATTCACACATACATATACACATGTATACATGCACACATGGAGAAAGACACATATTTACAGCCAACACAAGTTTCACTAGTTGTTGACTATGCCTTAGATGGAATGCTTGGAACAAAATATGTTGAAAATGTATTTGTCTCCATGAGTTCTTTTACCACTCCTCTTATCTCTTGCAACTGGTAGGTTTTGACAGATTCGACTTGCAAAATGCAGTACAAGTCACTTAGGAATCTCAGTAAGTAAAGAACATATGGTGTCTCCCAGCTCCCTACAGAATGCTTGCTCTTATAGACACTCTTAACAACCAAAGTAGCAGGAAAATATCCTTGTAAAGAATAAAGTTATACATCTCATTGTTGCAATAGGTCCACCTATATCCCTAGTTAAATGATTTTTTTCCCTTCCCCTCCACAAATTATACCTACATCAATACAGTGAAAGCAGGGGTTATACCGTGGGGGAGGAACATACAAAGCAACATAGAAATCATCTTATAAAAATGTTAAAAACAATTTCATGAAAGGCAAAAAAACATTTGAATACTTATCTTGGGCTTCATTCCCCTAACATCAAGTTATCTGACCTTTTCTGCTTGACTCAGACATATACTAGTTATTGCAAATAAGGAAAACCATGAGACCTATGTTTCTTTGGGCCTGGCTTACTTCACTTAATATAATTTTTTCCAAGTCTTACCATTTCCTAACAAATGGGGCAATGTCATCTTTTCTGATGGAGGCATAGAATTCCATTGTGTATATATACATTTTCTTGATCCATTAATCTATTGAGTGGCGTCTGGGTTGGTTCCATATCTTAGCTGTAGTAAATAGGGGTGCAATAAACATAGTCGTGCTGGTAGCTTTAGTATGGTCTTGTTTGTGATCATGTGGGTAAATGCTCAAAGTCAGATTTCTGGGTCATAGGGGAGCTCTATGTGGAGTCTTTTGAGGAACCTCCATACTGCTTTCCAAAGTGGTTGAACAAGTTTACACTCCCACCAACAATGTAGAAAGGTTCACTTCTGTCCACATCCCCTCCAGCATCTGTTGTTATTAGAGTTCTTTATTATAACCATTCTAACTGGGGTGAGGTGGAATTTCAATGTTGTTTTGTCGAAAAACGAACTTTACAACTTTGGTGGGTGGGGGGATGACCGGGTGTAGGGGGAAGATGGGAAGAGATGGGAAGAGGAAAGAAAGAGTAGCCAACAATGCTTGATAAGAAATGTACTCGTTATGTTGCCCATGTAATTGTAACTCCTCTGTACAGTATTCTCACAATAAAAAAAAAAAAGTTATAAGGCGCTAAATAGCATCCTTCCTTGAGCTCTTTTCCAAAAGACAGCATCAATTCCTAAGCAGATGAGTGAGTCCTCAGAAGACTGGACCTCAGACCAACATTTAACCAACCCATGTGAAAAGTCCTATGAGAGAAATGCTGACTGAGGTCTGGCTGATTTCCTGGCCAAGAAAATAAGAAAAGAAGAAAGTATTTTTAATGTATTAAAGTTTGAGAATAATTTGTAAACTGTCAATAATTGTGTAGAAAACAACTATACCAACTGACAAAAAATGATGTGCTCTTGGACTTGGTGAGTGATTTTACATGTGTCTACACAAGTAGAATCAGCATAAATCAAGCCAGTATTTCTTCATTTAAGATATGAGGAAAAGATACAGGTTGACCCATTGTAACAATGAGATGTACAAGACACTCTATCAAAGAGGGGGTGGAGGGATGAGTTGGGGAGGTGTGAAGAGAAGGGATGGTAAGGGCAAAACAAAGGGGAGGGTGCTCAATAAGATATATACTCATGCTGGGCGCAGGTGGCTCAGGCCTCTAATCCTAGCTACTCAGGATGCTGAGATCTGAGGATCTCGATTTAAAGCCAGACCGGGAAGGAATTCCAAGAAATTCCGGCTTTTTTCTTTTTGCTTATGTGGTGCTGAGGAATCGAACCCAGGGCCTCATGCATGCAAGGCAAGCACTCTACCACTGAGCCACCTTCCCAGCCCCTGAGAAATTCTTATCTCCAATAAACCACCCAAAGACAGGAAGTGGCACTGTAGGTCAAGTGGTAGAGTGCTAGCCTTGAGCTGAAGAGCTGACGACAGCGTTCAGGCCCAGAGTTCAAGCCTCATGAACGACAATAGAGAAAAAAAATGAAATGTACTCATTACCTTACTTATGTAACTGTATCCCCTCCATACAGTATTTTTTTTTAAATTTTTTTTATTGTAGAGATACTATACAGAGGGTTACAGTTACATGAGTGAGGTAATGAGTACACTTCCACTTCCTCTTGAACATTGTTACCCCCTCCATTGTTTTCCCCCTACCATCCCCTCCCTCCCTCCCTTCCCCAAGGTTCTTTTTTTTTTTGATCGTGATTAAGTGATTACTTAATTTCCGGAAATTCACAGTATTGTGGAATAATGATGCTCATTTAAAGTCACTAGTTCATTCTAACTTTCCTGGAGCAAATTGTCTATCACAGTCTGTAATATATAACGGTGCTCACATGTTATATACCATATATGTGATCAGCAGCATGGGGATATTTAGTAGTGGTTCAACCAGATGAGTGGGAGTTCTTTGTTTCTTAAGTCCTGTTAGTTTTGTCATATTACCTAACATTTTGGATTCGTCATCCACTTATGAGGGAGACCATGTACTGTTTGTCTCTTCGTTCTTGGCTTACCTCGCTCAACATGATTCCTTCTAGCTCCATCCATTTCCCTGCAAATGCCATTATTTTGTCATTTCTAATGGCTGCATAATATTCCATTGTGTATAGATACCACAATTTTTGGATCCATTCATCTGTGGTGGGGCATCTAGGTTGTTTCCATATCCTAGCTATTGCGAACAGTGCTGCAATAAACATGGAGGTGCACGTGTCCTTGTATATTGGTTCCTGTTGTTCAGGGTAGATGCCTAGAAGTGGTATGACTGGGTCGTAAGGGAGGTCAATCTTTAGCTTTCTAAGGACCATCCAGACTGCTTTCCAAAGTGGTTGTATGAGTGTACATTCCCACCAGCAGTGTAATAGCGTTCCTCGTTCTCCACATCCCCTCCAGCATTTGTCGTTGGCTGATTTGTGGATGTGGGACATTCTGACTGGGGTAAGGTGGTATCTCAGGGTTGTCTTTATTTGCATTTCCTTCACCACCAGGGATGATGAACATTTCCTCATGTGTTTCTTTGCCATTTTTATTTTTTCAATTGAGAAGTCCCTCTTTAGTTCCCTTGCCCATTTAGTAATTGGTTTGTTGGGTTTGGGAGGGATTAGTTTCTTGAGTTCCCTGTATATACAGGATGTTAACCCCTTGTCTGATATATTGCTGGTAAATATTTTTTCCCAATTAGTTGGTTGTCTTTCTAGCTTGGTTGCGATAGCTTTATCTGTGCAGAAGCTTTTTATTTTAAGGTAGTCCCATTTGTCGAGTCTCTCTCCAATTTGTTGTGACCCTGGGACTCTGTTCAGGAAGTTCCTTCCTGTGCCTATTAGTTCAAGTGTCTCTCCTACTCTGTCCTGCAGTAGTTTCAGAGATTCAGGTTTAATGTTAAGGTCTTTAATACATTTTGCGTTGATGTTGGTGCATGGTGATAGGCTGGGGTCCACTTTTAGTTTTCTGCATGTGGCTGCCCAGTTTTCCCAGCACCAGCGGTTGAAGAGGCTGTGTTTCTTCCATTGTATGTCTTTGGCTCCTTTGTCGAATATCAGCTGGCTGTAGGCCTGTGGATTTATTTCTGAATCTTCTATTCTGTTCCATTGGTCTTCGGGTCTGTTTTTGTGCCAGTACCATGCTGTCTTTGTTATTATAGCTCTGTAGTAGAGTTTGAAGTTCGGCATGGATAGCCCTCCAATATTGTCTTTATCCCCTAGAATTGTTTTGGCTATTCTAGGTCTTTTGTTGTTCCATATGAATTTTTGGACTGTTTTCTGTATTTCAGTGATGTACGTCATTGGGATTTTAATAGGAATTGCGTTGAATTTGTATATTAGTTTTGGAAGTATTACCATCTTTACTATATTAAGTCGGCCTATCCAGGAGCATGGGAGGTCTTTCCATTTCCTAGTGTCTTCTGCAATTTCTTTCTTTAACTTTTTATAGTTCTCATTAAATAGTTCTTTTACATCTTTGGTTAGGTTAATTCCTAAATATTTTATTTTTCGGGAGGTTATTGTGAATGGGGTTGCTCCCTTTATTTCCCTCTCTTCCTGTACATTATCAGTGTATAGGAAGGCAACTGATTTTTGTGGGTTTATTTTGTATCCTGCTATTTTGCTGAAGTGATTTATGATTTCTAAGAGTTTGGGGATGGAGTTTTTGGGATCGTGGAGGTATAGTATCATGTCATCTGCAAAAAGGGATAGTTTAACTTCTTCTTTCCCTATGCGGATCCCTTTAATGTCTTTTTCTTGCCTTATTGCCCTGGCTAAGGGTTCTAGGACTATATTGAAGAGGAGTGGAGACAGTGGGCATCCTTGCCTTGTTCCTGATTTTAGGAGAATTGGTTGCAGCTTTTCCCCATTAAGTATAATATTGGCTATTGGTCTGTCATAAATGGCTTTTATTGTTTTTAGAAATGTTCCTTCTATTCCTATTTTCTCCAGAGCTTTTAGCATGAATGAATGTTGAATTTTGTCAAAGGCCTTTTCTGCATCTGTAGCGATAATCATGTGATTCTTGACCTTGGCTCTGTTGATATGTTGGATTACATTTATTGACTTACGTATGTTAAACCATCCCTGTGTCTCTGGGATGAAGCCTACCTGGTCATAATGAATTATTTTTTTTATGTGTTTCTGGATTCTGTTAGCTAGAATCTTGTTAAGGATCTTTGCATCTGTGTTCATCAAGGAGATTGGCCTGTAATTCTCCTTTTTGGTTGGGTCTTTGCCTGGTTTGGGGATGAGTGTGATATTGGCTTCGTAGAAAGAGTTTGGGATAGCTCCTTCCTTCTCTGTTTCTCTGAAGAGCTTGAGGAGTATGGGTATTAGTTCTTGTTTAAAGGTCTTATAGAATTCTGCTGTGAATCCATCTGGTCCTGGGCTTTTTTTGTTGGAAGACTTTTGATAGCTTCCTGTATCTCATTATAGGATATTGGCTTATTTAATTGGTTAACTTCTTCTTTGCTCAGTTTGGGCAACTTGTATTTCTCTAAAAATGCATCCATTTCTGCCCGATTTTCTTCCTTTAGAGAGTATAGCTTTTGAAAGTAGTCTGTTAGAATTGTTTGGATATCTTGGGTACGTGTGGTGATGTTTCCCGTGGCATCCCTAATCCTATTAATATGGGTTTCCTCTCTTCTTTTTTTAATTAATCTAGCCAATGGGCCATCAATTTTGTTTATTTTTTCAAAGAACCAGCTTTTTGTTTGGTTTATTTTGGTTATGGTTTTCTGATTTTCTAATTGGTTAACCTCTGCTTTTAATTTGGTTATCTGGCTTCTTCTAGTAGCTTTAGGTCCCATTTTTTCCTGTTTTTCTAGCTGTTTTAATTGCAACATGAGATTATTTACTTGGTCTGTCTCCATTCTCTTGATGTGGGCACTGAGGGCAATAAATTTGCCCCTCAGGACTGCTTTTGCTGTGTCCCACAAGTTTCTTTGTGAGGTGTTTTCATTTTCATTGAATTGTAGGAAATGCTTTATTTCTTCTCTGATCTCTTCTGTTATCCAGGCATTGTTAAGGAGTGTGCTGTTCAATTTCCATGTATTGGAGAAATTTCTGCGGTATGCTTTGTTATTGAGAGCTAGCTTGATTCCACTGTGGTCAGATAGGATACAGGGGATTATGTCGATCCTTTTGTATTTGCTTAAGTTCCTTGCATGAACTATGATATGGTCTATTTTGGAGAAAGTTCCGTGAGCTGCTGAGAAGAATGTGTACTGTGTTGTTTTAGGGTGAAATACTCGGTAGATGTCAGTTAATTCCGCTTGGAGTATGGCCTCTCTTAATTCGGTAGCTTCTTTGCCAATCCTCTGGTTGGTAGACCTGTCCTTTGGTGAGAGTGGTGTGTTAAAGTCTCCTAGTATTATCGTATTGGGATCTATTTTATTCTGTAAGTTTGAGAGCATTTTTTTGACATATCTGGGTGCACCAATATTTGGGGCATATAAGTTGATGATGGTTATATCCTCCTCTTGGATTGTTCCCTTTATTAATATGTAGTGTCCGTCCTTGTCTTTCTGTACTGATTTTAATGAAAAGTTTATTTTGTCAGATATCAGGATAGCTACACCTGCTTTCTTACTGGGGGCGTTTGATTGGTAGATCCTTTTCCACCCCTTCACTCTGAGTTTGTTTGTATGTTTGGCTGAGAGGTGGGTCTCCTGAAGGCAACAGATGGATGGGTCTTGTTTTCTGATCCAGTCCACAGTTCGTTTTCTTTTAATTGGCGAATTCAGCCCATTTATATTAAGAGAAAGTATAGAGAGATGCATTGTTGTCCCTGCCATTCCGTTTTCCTAAGTTTTTCTTCTTTCCTTTCCTCCTGTGCTTGCTCAGTTAGACTTTGAGTAACGCCTGTTTGGGGCAGGCCCCAGTTCCTGGCTGCTTTCTTCAGGTTGTGTCTCCCCTCTTAGAATTCTTTGTAATGCTGGCTTAATGTTTATGTATTCATTTAGTTTTTCTTTGCTATTAAAAATTTTCAGTTCTCCATCAAATGTGAATGCTAGCTTTGCCGGGTAGATCAGTCTGGGTTGGCAGTTATTGGCTCTCAGGGCTCGTATGGTGCTTTCCCAGGCTTTTCTTGCATTCATTGTTTGTGTGGAGAGATCTGCAGTAATTCTTATTTTTTTTCCATTGTAGTATAGCTCCTTCTTCATTTTTGCTGCATGCAGGATTGTTTCCTTATTATTCAGATCTATCATTTTTACTATAATGTGTCTAGAAGTGTTTCTCCTGGGGTCTTGCTTGTTGGGTGTTCGATAAGCTTTTGTGATGTAGTTAGGATGGTCGTTTTTGAGGTGGGGAAAATTTTCATTGATTATATTGTTAAATAGGTGTTGCATTCCCTTGCTCTGGAATTCCTCACCTTCGTCCACTCCAATTATGCGAAGGTTAAATTTTTTAGCATTATCTGCTTGCTCTTGAATATCCCTTTGGTTTAATTTGAGTAATTTTTCCATATCTGTCACTTTTTGGTCCAGTTGGTGTATTCTGTCTTCTGTATCTGACACTCGACCTTCCATTTCATTCACTCTGTTGACAGTGGCTTCTATTGTGGTTTGCATGGAGGAAATGGATCCCTTTATGGATTCAATGTTGGTTCTCAGAGTACTGATCTCACCTCTCAATGAGGTATGCATTACCTCTAATTTGGCGTTTATCTCACTTCTTACTGAGGTTTGTGCAGCTTCTATTTTTGCATGCATCTCTTGTTTGATACCCTGTATCTCTTTGGATAGTTCATCCTTGTGCTCTTTCAATTTCTGATCAATTTCTCGCTTTATTTCTTGAGTCATTGCCTCCAGCCACCCTTGGAAGTAGCCTTTGTCTTCCATTCCTGCTTTGCTCCCACTGGGGCTCTCCCCTGTGTGGCTGCTGGCTTTTGAGGTGAGCTTGCTGTCCTGGGTGGTAGTAAACCTTGTGATTTTTCTCTGTGATTTTCGCATGGAGGTTCAGGAGACTGCTCTTCAATTTTGTTTTGGTGTGTCTGTCTTTGCTTGGTTGCTGATTCTGTATTGGTAGAGCGAGTCTGTGCCTGATCTGGGTTCTGTTGGGAGCCTATTTCCAGCTGCTATTCTGACTTACTTAGGATTCTCAGCTCTCTGCTGTAGATTGCTGGCAGTTCCCACCTTTGGAAGGGTTGAGCAGCCTAGACTGCTTGTGTTTGCTCCTACGGTTGCTCTTTTGAAGAACAGATGCTCTGGATGCACTCTCCCAAATGCTGGAGTCTGCTATGGGCTCCTGATGCATTTTTGTTTATTTGTTTTGGGCTGGTTGTGGGCTTGAACTCTAGGTTTGGGTGCTGTCCCTCAGCTTTTCAGCTCAAGGCTGGCACCCTACCGTTTGAGCCACAGCACCACTTCTGACCCTTTTTGCTTTTGTGATGCTGAGGAATCAGATCCAGGGCCTCATACATCCAAGACTATCACTCTATTGCTGAGCCGCCTTAACAGTCTGAGCTCCTGCTTACTATCAGGTGCTGGCAGCCTGTGTTGACCAATTCCCAGTCTAGGGTATATGGGTGGAGTTTTGGTGGGGTTTGGGCTTCTCTTGTCCTGGGCCTCCAGGTCTTTTGTTGTCACAGGCGTGCTTCCCGGGGGAGTGTTGTTTCCTGGTTTTCTCCCCTCTGTTGAGGCGTATGCTCAGCTTTTTACTTCAATTGGGAGGAGTTGGTTGTGTTGTTCAGGCTCCCTGGGCCTGGTTCCGGCCCCAGCCTGGAACGCGCTTGTTAGGCCTGTGCTGATGTGTATACCACCTAGGTTATGCAGCCTGGAGCGCACTCGTTAGGCCTGTGCTGATGTGTATACCACCTAGGTTATACAGCCTGGGGGACACAGTTCAAATTTCTTCTACTGTTGGTAGTCTTGACCCAGGGGCCCTGTTCCTGGCTTGGGCATTTAAGCTCCCTTCCAGGGATGCTCTTGCTCTAGCCTGGCCAGCTGAGTGTGCTCCACGGGCTGGTGGAGCTCTCAAACAGTTCCCAGTTTTAGTGGGTCCTGTGGTCCGGGTGCTGGGGTAGGGAGTCTAGGTCAGGGTCTGGGGATTCCCTCCAGCTCTGGTCTCCCTTGAGGGATACACTTCCCCTGTGGGGTACTCACCCTGGAGCTGGTTGTTTCTGTGTGGTGTAGGTTGTCAGTTGTTGTTGCAGTCCAGGCTGGGTTGGGCGGTGGTGGCTCTGTGTGATTCTTTTCTGTCTCTGCCTCTGTCGAAGCTGTTGGGTCAAGAGTGTCCAAGCTCAGGCAGCTTCTTCTCGGTACCTCTGGGGCCCAAGTGAGCCTGCCGGGTTGTTGCGATCGTGATCGGGCGGGCGGGTGGTCTGCAGACAGGACCCTTTGTCGCGCCAAGCGGCTTTGGCGGGATGGAACCTCTCTGCTCGGGTGGAGAGTGCTGGATCGTTGCGATCGCGATCAGGCGGGCCGGGTGGTCTGCCGCAGGTCCTTTTGTCACTCTGCTGATGCCGAGCGGCTTTGGCGGGATGGAGCCTCTCTGCTCGGGTGGAGAGTGAGGGGTGGGGGTGGGATCCTCGTGGAGACTCCCAGCTGGTAGGTTTCTCTGTTCCTGGCGATCTGCTGTTCTGCAAACCAGTACCTGATGTTCTGAAAGTGGCCCCCTGTGTCTCTGCTGTTTCTCTGGGGCTCCCCCAGCCCCCGCCGGGGCCGGCTGGCCGGCGGCTTGGCGCACTGCCGCGCAGCCAGTAAAGGTTGGGGGAGGGGTCTTCGCTTTTCTCTGTTTTGAAATTCTTTTCCTCTCTTTCTTTTTTTGTTATTCTCCGCCTCTGGTTTTTCTCTGAGTGTTCGTCTTTTTGTTGTTGTCGGTCTCTTGGGGAGATTAAGCGTTGGAACTCGAACTCTCTTTTTGGTTGGAGAGAGCTGTGGCGTTTCCCTACTGCCCCGTCGCCATCTTGGTCCCCCCTCCCATACAGTATTTTTACAATAAAAATATATATTAAAAAGATACAATGAAAACTTCTGTACTTATAGGAAGTTGTATTTGTCACTTAATATCAGTAAGGTATTGGTTTTAGGACCACAGGCATATTAAACTTTGGATACTCTAATTCTCTACGTGAACACAGTATATTATTTACATTAGAATCTGCCCACAAACTAGTGCAGAGTAATTGCTATGAAAATTTTTACTACATTCTATGTTTGTAATGAAAAATAAAAGTATATGCACTATCAACAGATACAATTTTTTCAGATAATTTTTGTCCACATTTTGTGGATGGAATTGGGAGAGCAATTTTGAAAAGCACAAATTTCATCACCAAGACCGGTCTGCAAAACAAGGAGCTAATACAGCATCACTGAATAGTATGGAACGCCAAGGAGAAGTACTTGAATTGAGACAGTATCAGAAAGTGTAAGCACACAAGGACTTTTTAGAAATGCAGCTGCTAGATTTCTCATGGAGAGCTTTCATAACACTTTGTGAAACACAAGTCAGAACCTTACTGAAGTGTAGATAGTTTTCCCTCAAATTTCTCTCATGCTCGGTCATTATCAATCAACATATAGCTAATCATGAATAATCCTCTAATAACAAAATATTGATGGAGTATTTATATTCAGAAAACCTGGGAAGGCTAACTTTTTTCAATTAGGACAGTTGTATTCTATGATCCAGCAGAGAGGAAACTAGGTAAGCATCCATTTACAGTCTTCTGAATAATTCTGCTTCTGACAACATCAGTTATTTATCCATACCTGTGCCGGAGTGAGAGGCTTTTAAAAGACTTTAATGATTTTAAATTTAAATTGAAATGTGGAATGAAATTAGTTCCAATAGTGCATTACATTAAGATATTTAGAAACAACTGAGAAACCTAGAGATCTATAAGATTTTTTTGGAAGTGAAGGGATATTGGAATTTGGTTCTTTATATTTTAAGCAATTTGCAAAAAGAATTGGCAAATAAAATTTACATTTGCAGCAGACTTGACACTTATTAAATTTTGTATTGAAAAGAGCGCAGCCTCAACAATATATTAATGCTATCCTCTTATTTATCTTTAAAGGTTTATGCTTCTGGTCTCTTAATATTAAAACAAAACTTTTTTTTTAATCTTTAGCTAGTAGTCCAAAAGGGTTTTGCTTCATCATGTCAGTGTTGAATAGAATGTATTTATGTATGTACGTATGTTGAATAGAGTGTATGTACATTTCAATGTACAATACATCTGGATCATTGTCAAACTTTCCACTTTTCTTCCTTCCCTTACGCCAACCCAACCTGTTTTCTACTTATATTCTCACATATATACTGAAGTATGCCCTGACAGGGACTCGAGCTGGTACAGCTTCTTTCCTGGCTTTGTCTTTGTTTTAGGGATTTTAGAGAAAAAAACCCTCTAAACAAGGTTAACTCGACCTTGGCTCCAACCAGCCCATTTCTTGCAATGGAAAGAATGCCTCTATGCTCCTCTCCCCTTAACAACCTTACCCACCTTGATTGTTCAGTTAAGGACTGACCCATAAAACAGATAGGTTGTAATCTGGCTCCAGCTGATGACACCACATGCTTTATGATAAACCCTGCCTTTTGCACATGCTTACAGTAAACTCCACCTATTAGCCAACTGTGTGTGGTCTGGTATGGCCGTACAATCCTTTGTGTGTGTTACAATCCCATTGGTCACCTGCACGTGACAAGGCTTGACCTCATGGATTTTGTCTTTAAAAACCAAAGAATGGGGGCCGCTCCAGGTTGTAGTATCAGCTTCCGAGCCTGTGCTGAGGCCCTGGCTGGTCAGTGTAGGAACCTCAATAAAGTTGATTCCTTATAAACATCTTTGTTGCAGTGGAATCTGTCACTCCAGAAGATTAGGTGGGCTTGCCTGCCCTGAGTAGGGGGTCTTCCTACTACATTTAATGAGGGCTTGTCCAGGATAGAGCTCTTAGCCACTCCAACCTGAGGGGGATTGAAGTCCCTGGCTGGTAGGACAGTGTGTGAGCACTTGGCTGTTGGAGAGAAGTTCCGAGAAAAGCCTCGAGGTAAGCGGGGTAGACCTAGGTAGAGAAGGCGCCAGAGTGAGGCCAAAAGTAGGGTGAGGCTGGACGCAGCAGAGTCCCCTATGGCTGAGGAGGTCCAGGGACGCCTCAACCCCTCAATTCTACCTGTCCTAGCAGTCCTAGTTGGACGGGAGCTTGCTTAAATATTTGTCAATTATGAAACTGCCACTGACCACCTGCAAGTGGCCCCAGTTAGATCTCAGCCTCAGGCCTTGCTCAGGGGGTCTGAGCATAGAGGAGAACCTGTCAGTCTTAGGGACCACTGCTAAGGACATTTTTTCCTTGCCTGAAGATGACTGGGAATTCTTCTCCACCTTGGAATGCCCCTAGGTTAACTTTTGCCAGAATCTAAAAGAAAAATCCTCCAGAGGTGAGTGGAGGGGGGTGGGGTTAGAGTCCTCTTTTTAGTGAATGGTGGTGAGATGTTGTCCCATTCACTGAGAATTGATTTTGTTTTTGTGGCCACTTGTCTGTCTTGTTTACTTCAGTGTGTTTTCTGTTCTATGTTTTCTGAGGTAGGGAAGTTCTGGGTGAGCATGGCAGGCTCATTCAGCAGACTCTGCATTCAGCTTGCTGAGTGAGAACAGGGCAGAATTCTGGTAGGGATGTACTGGGGACCCGTTAGTCCCCAACTCAGCCTTTGGTTGTTGTCTACTTTTGTTTTAAAATTGGGACCAGTTTTAAGTGTGGATCCTTCGTTTTTGTGTTTATTTGTGTTTTTGTTATTATTTGAAGAAGAATGGCCAATAGACACATGGAGAAATGCTCTAGCCATAAAAGAAATGCAAATCAAAATAACATTGAGATACCACCTCATCCCAGGTAGAATGGCTATAATCAAGAACTCTAATAACAACTGATGCTGGAGGAGATGTGGCCAAAAGGGAACCCTACTGTATTGTTGGTGGGAGTATAAACTTGTTCAATCACTTTGGAAAATTGTATGGAGTTTCCTCAAAAGACTGCACATAGATCTCCCCTATGACCCAGAAATCCCACTTTTGGGCATTTTCCCAAATGAACACAAACAACACCATACTAAATCTACCAGCACTACTGTTTATTACAGCATTATTTACCATGGCTAAGATATGGAACCAACCCAGATGCCCCTCAGTAGATAAATGGATCAAGAAAATGTGATACACACACACACAATACACACACACACACACACACACACATATATATATATATATATATATATATATATATATATATATACACATATATAATGGAATTCTATACCTCCATCAGAAAGAATGGCATTGCCCCATTTTTTAGGAAATGGAAAGACAAAAAAATATAATAAGTGAAGTATGCCAGACCCAAAGAAACATAGGCCTTACGGTTTCCCTAGTTATTTGCAATAACTAGTATATGTCTGGGACACGTAGAAAAGGTCAAAAGCTATATACATATTACCAGTTAAGATGACATTAAGCAAAATGAACCCCAAGATAGGGACATAAGTAATGTTTTTCTTTCTTTCTATTTTTTTCTAATATATTTATAAGGTACCTTGTGATGTTTTTTGTTGCTTTGTATGTCCATTCCCCACTGTAGAACCCCTGTTTTCACTGTGTTTAATGCTGGTATAATTTCAGAATGGGAAGGGAAAAAACAAAATGTTTAAATAGGAATATAGGTTGACCCATTGCAACAATTAGATGTAGAAGACACTATGTTGAAATATGAACTTTACAATTTCAGCAGGGGGGTTGTGGGGTGAGATGGAGGGGAGTTGGACGAGGAGTCGTGAGTGTAGTTGTTGAAGTAGGAGGGAAAGATGGTAGGGGGAAAAAAGGAGGAGGCAACAATTATTGATAAGAAATGTACTCATTACCTTGCTCATGTAACTGTAACCCCTTTGTACAGTATTTTCACAATAAAACTTATTAAAATAATAAAAAAAGAACGGCTTTTGCAGAACTCTGCCAGGTGTTTCAATAAATCATCATTCCTCAGTTGACTGGGGACTGATGATAAACTGACTCTGGGCTCTTCTCCTTGTGATTCTCTCTTCTATTCATCTTTTCTCTCTTTTCCTCTCCTGAAGTAGCACATGACATTCTATGTTTCATCTTTTGATTTCTGTCCTTATAAAATGATAAACATTGGATTATGCTACACCCCAATGGGCAGTATAAATCCTGGCTGTAGCTCATAAATTTGTAGTGGAGACAGACACACCAGCCAATTACACTAATGCAATGTGAGGTTTTTGTTTATTCTTGCCAAATTTTGATGTTTCTGTTTATTAAATCTTTTTCAGGTATTTAGTTGATTCTGGTATAGGTCTATTGGATTAGAAAGATATGGACCTTGCAGTTCTGAATGGTACACAGGTAGTCACAGGCCTGTGAGGGTGTTGTTCAATGTGCCTTTACACAGGGAGCTGTGTGCTAACATTCATGGACTAGGAGAGAGTGCACTTCATGTGAGAAGCATCTTGTGGACAGAAGACTCACAGCACAAGAGTGAAAGTCACTCTGGAGAGTCCATGTGCAGGTAAATTATTAGAGAACCATGGAGAAACAAGAAACCACAGCTTAGGGCTGGGAATTTGCTTTCCCAGACCCTATTCTGTGATTAATAAATGTGTCAAAGCAATTCTCACACAAGTAAGTGAAATATTTGCATAAAATTTCCAGCCAGAAGAAAGCCACAAATAACATCAAACCAAATGTGCACAAAAAATGTCCAGACAAATTGCAAGTCAAAAACTTCTTCAGCAGGTTGCAGGGCTCACATCTATAATCCTAGCTACTCAAGGGACTGAGATCTGTGGATCTTAGTTCAAAATCAACACAAGCAGGATAGTTGGTAAGACTCTTATCTCCAATAAACTACTCAGAAAAAAAAGCAGAAGTGGCACTTTGGCTTAAGTGGTAGAGTGCTAATCTTGAACAAAAAGAGCTCGGGAACAGTGCCCAGACCCAGAGCTCAAGCCCCATGCCTTACAAAAAACAGAAAAGAAAAAATCCCCACAACTATTCCATTGAATTTCTCATTGAGGTGAGACACTGGAACAATGAAATACTTCGAGATTTAAACAAAGGCATGCACCTTCCAGGAGAAATGGGGATTGAACACCTACTTACCAAATGTGAGACTTGCCAGATACCATTACGAAAAATTGTGTCAAGACTTGTAAATAAATGGGCAAATACAGAATGTAAGCAAGCAGGGGAGCACAGGGGAACATGAAGATCCTGAAGCTTGCACTAAGTGAGGAATTTATACTTGTTTGCTTCCTGTCACTCTGGTGTCAGCAAGTGACAGAGGTCAGTCCATGCTGACAGAGTTGTGACTCCAGGCTTAGATCCTTCTCCAGAAAACTTTTCTTTTTGTGGGGCTTGAACTCTGGGCCTGAACACTGTCCTTCAGCTCTTCAGCTCAAGGCACAAAAACATGTACAAGAGAAGAAAGTTAGGAAGTTAGGAAGTTGGAAAGAGGGAAGGAAAACTCTCAAAAGAAGATCAATCACCTAAACAAAGGAGGAGGCTGCAATGCTTGGTAAAAAATGTATGCATTATCCTGCCCATGTAATTGTAGCCCCTCTGTACAGTATGTTCTCAAATAAAATAAAATTAAATTAAAAAAAAAGAAGATCAATCATACAGTACCTTAGAATGCTCATACAAAATAATTGCGGCAGAAGTGGGGAAGATTGCGACAGGGCAGTAGGGAAACGCCACAGCTCTCTCCAACCAAAAAGAGAGTTCAAGTTCCAACGCTTAATCTCCCCAAGAGACCGACAACAACAAAAAGATGAACACTCAGAGAAAAACCAGAGGCGGAGAATAACAAAAAAAGAAAGAGAGGAAAAGAAGAATTTCAGAACAGAGAAAAGCAAAGACCCCTCCCCAAACCTTTACTGGCCGCGCGGCAGTGTGCCAAGCCGCCGGCCAGCCTGCCCGGCGGGGGCTGCCGGAGCCCAAGACACACAGGGGGCCACTTTCAGATCACCAGGTACCGGTTTGCAGAACAGCGGATCGCCAGGAACAGAGAGTCTCCGGGAGTCTCCACGAGGATCCCACCCCCACCCCTCACTCTCCACCGGAGCAGAGAGGCTCCATCCCACCAAAGCCGCTCGGCACCAGCAACGCCACAAAGGGACCTGTCGGCAGACCACCTGCCCGATCGCGATCGCAACGACCTGGCGGGGCCGCCCGGGCCCCAGAGGCACCGCGAAGAAGCTGCCTGAGCATGGACACTTTTGACCCGACAGCTTCGACAGAGGCAGAGACAGAAAAGAATCACACAGAGCCACCACCACCCAACCCAGCCCGCAACCACAACAACTGAACTCGGATTGCAACAAGAACTGACGACGTACACCACACAGAAACAACCAGCTCCAGGGTGAGTATCCCACAGGGGAAGTGTATCCCTCCAGGGAGACCAGAGCTGGAGGGAATCCCCAGACCCTGACCTAGACTCCCTACCCCAACACCCAGACCACAGGACCCACTAAAACTGGGAACTATTTGAGAGCTCCACCAGCCCATGGAGCACACTCAGCTGGCCAGGCTAGAGCAAGAGTGCCCTGGAAGGGAGCTTAAATGCCCAAGCCAGGAACAGGGCCCCTGGGTCAAGACTACCAACAGTAGAAGAAATTTGAACTGTGTCCCCCAGGCTGTATAACCTAGGTGGTATACACATCAGCACAGGCCTAACAAGTGCGCTCCAGGCTGCATAACCTAGGTGGTCTACACATCAGCACAGGCCTAACAAGCGCGCTCCAGGCTGGGGCCGGAACCAGGCCCCGGGATCCGGCGCCTGAACAACACGACTAACTCCTCCCAACTGAAGTAAAAAGCTGAGCATATGCCTCAACAGAGGGGAGAAAACCAGGAAACAACACTCCCCGGGAAGCACGCCTGTGACAACAAAAGACCTTGAGGCCCAGGACAAGAGAAGCCCAAACCCCACCAAAACTCCACCCATATATCCTAGACTGGGAATTGGGCAACACAGGCTGCCAGCACCTGATAGTAAGCAGGAGGTCAGACTGTTAAGGTGGCTCAGCAATAGAGTGATAGTCTTGGATGTATGAGGCCCTGGATCTGATTCCTCAGCATCACAAAAGCAAAAAGGGTCAGAAGTGGTGCTGTGGCTCAAATGGGAGGGTGCCAGCCTTGAGCTGAAGAGCTGAGGGACAGCACCCAAACCTAGAGTTCAAGCCCACAACCAGCCCAAAACAAACAAACAAAAATGCATCAGGAGCCCATAGCAGACTCCAGTATTTGGGAGAGTGCATCTAGAGCATCTGTTCTTCACAAGAGCACCCGTAGGAGCAAACACAAGCAGTCTAGGCTGCTCAACCCTTCCAAAGGCGGGAACTGCCAGCAATCTACAGCGGAGAGCTGAGAATCCTAAGTAAGTCAGAATAGCAGCTGGAAATAGGCTCCCAACAGAACCCAGATCAGGCACAGACTCTCTCTACCAATACAGAATCAGCAACCAAGCAAAGACAGACACACCAAAACAAAATTGAAGAGCAGTCTCCTGAACCTCCATGCGAAAATCACAGAGAAATATCACAAGGTTTACCACCACCCAGGACAGCAAGCTAACCTCAAAAGCCAGCAGCCACGCAGGGGAGAGCCCCAGTGGGAGCAAAGCATGAATGGAAGACAAAAGCTACATCCAAGGGTTGCTGGAGGCAATGACTCAAGAAATAAAGCGAGAAATTGATCAGAAATTGAAAGAGCACATGGATGAACTAACAAAAGAGATACAGGGTATCAAACAAGAGATGCATGCAAAAATAGAAGCTGCACAAACCTCAGTAAGAAGTGAGATAAACGCCAAATTAGATGTAATGCATACCTCATTGAGAGGTGAGATCAGTACTCTGAGAACCAACATTGAATCCATAAAGGGATCCATTTCCTCCATGCAAACCACAATAGAATGAACAGAGTGAATGAAATGGAAGGTAGAGTGTCAGATACAGAAGACAGAATACACCAAATGGACCAAAGAGTGACAGATATGGCAAAATCACTCAAATTAAACCAAAGGGAAATTCAAGAGCAAGCAGATAATGCTAAAAAATTTAACCTTCGCATAATCAGAGTGGACAAAGGTGAGGAATCCCAGAGCAAGGGAACGCAACACCTATTTAACAAGATAATCAATGAAAATTTTCCCCACCTCAAAAACGACCATCTTAACTACATCACAAAAACTTATCGAACACCCAACAAGCAAGACCCCAGGAGAAACACTTCTAGACACATTATAGTAAAAATGATAGATCTGAATAATAAGGAAAAAATCCTGCATGCAGCAAAAATGAAGAAGGAGCTATACTACAACGGGAAAAAAAAATTAGAATCACTGCAGATCTCTCCACACAAACAATGAATGCAAGAAAAGCCTGGGAAAAGACCATACGAGCCCTGAGAGCCAATAACTGCCAACCCAGACTAATATACCCGGCAAAGCTAGCATTCACATTCGATGGAGAACTGAAAATTTTAATAGCAAAGAAAAACTAAATGAATACATAAACATTAAGCCAGCATTACAAAGAATTCTAAGAGGGGGGACACAACCTGAAGAAAGCAACCAGGAACTGGGGCCTGCCCCAAACAGGCGTTACTCAAAGTCTAACTGAGCAAGCACAGGAGGAAAGGAAAGAAGAAAAACGTAGGAAAACGGAATGGCAGGGACAACAATGCATCTCTCTATACTTTCTCTTAATATAAATGGGCTGAATTCGCCAATTAAAAGAAAACGAACTGAGGAATGGATCAGAAAACAAGACCCATCCATCTATTGCCTTCAGGAGACCCACCTCTCAGCCAAACATACAAACTCAGAGTGAAAGTGTGGAAAAGGATCTATCAATCAAATGCCCCCAGTAAGAAAGCAGGTGTAGCTATCCTGATATCTGACAAAATAAACTTTTCATTAAAATCAGTACAGAAAGACAAGGACGGACACTACATATTAATAAAGGGAACAATCCAAGAGGAGGATATAACCATCATCAACTTATATGCCCCAAATATTGGTGCACCCAGATATGTCAAAAAAATGCTCTCAAACTTACAGAATAAAATAGATCCCAATACAATAATACTAGGAGACTTTAACACACCACTCTCACCAAAGGACAGGTCTACCAACCAGAGGATTGGCAAAGAAGCTACCGAATTAAGAGAGGCCATACTCCAAGCGGAATTAACTGACATCTACTGAGTATTTCACCCTAAAACAACACAGTACACATTCTTCTCAGCAGCTCATGGAACTTTCTCCAAAATAGACCATATCATAGTTCATGCAAGGAACTTAAGCAAATACAAAGGGATCGACATAATCCCCTGTATCCTATCTGACCACAGTGGAATCAAGCTAGCTCTCAATAACAAAGCATACCGCAGAAATTTCTCTAATACATGGAAATTGAACAGCACACTCCTTAACAATGCCTGGATAACAGAAGAGATCAGAGAAGAAATAAAGTATTTCCTACAACTCAATGAAAATGAAAACACCTCACAAAGAAACTTGTGGGACACAGCAAAAGCAGTCCTGAGGGGCAAATTTATTGCCCTCAGTGCCCACATCAAGAGAATGGAGACAGACCAAGTAAATAATCTCATGTTGCAATTAAAACAGCTAGAAAAACAAGAAAAAATGGGACCTAAAGCTACTAGAAGAAGCCAGATAACCAAATTAAAAGCAGAGATTAACCAATTAGAAAATCAGAAAACCATAACCAAAATAAACCAAACAAAAAGCTGGTTCTTTGAAAAAATAAACAAAATTGATGGCCCATTGGCTAGATTAATTAAAAAAAGAAGAGAGGAAACCCATATTAATAGGATTAGGGATGGCACGGGAAACATCACAACACGTACCCAAGATATCCAAACAATTCTAACAGACTACTTTCAAAAGCTATATTCTCTAAAGGCAGAAAATCGGGCGGAAATGGATGCATTTTTAGAGAAATACAAGTTGCCCAAACTGAGCAAAGAAGAAGTTAACCAATTAAATAAGCCAATATCCTATAATGAGATACAGGAAGCTATCAAAAGTCTTCCAACAAAAACAAGCCCAGGACCAGATGGATTCACAGCAGAATTCTATAAGACTTTTAAAGAAGAACTAATACCCATACTCCTCAAGCTCTTCAGAGAAACAGAGAAGGAGGGAGCTATCCCAAACTCATTCTACGAAGCCAATATCACACTCATCCCTAAACCAGGCAAAGACCCAACCAAAAAGGAGAATTACAGGCCAATCTCCTTGATGAACACAGATGCAAAGATCCTTAACAAGATTCTAGCTAACAGAATCCAGAAACACATAAAAAAATTAATTCACTATGACCAGGTAGGCTTCATCCCAGAGACACAGGGATGGTTTAACATACGTAAGTCAATAAATGTAATCCAACATATCAACAGAGCCAAGGTCAAGAATCACATGATTATCGCTACAGATGCAGAAAAGGCCTTTGACAAAATTCAACATTCATTCATGCTAAAAGCTCTGGAGAAAATAGGAATAGAAGGAACATTTCTAAAAACAATAAAAGCCATTTATGACAGACCAATAGCCAATATTATACTTAATGGGGAAAAGCTACAACCAATTCTCCTAAAATCAGGAACAAGGCAAGGATGTCCACTGTCTCCACTCCTCTTCAATATAGTCCTAGAACCCTTAGCCAGGGCAATAAGGCAAGAAAAAGACATTAAAGGGATCCGCATAGGGAAAGAGGAAGTTAAACTATCACTTTTTGCAGACAACATGATACTATACCTCCACGATCTCAAAAACTCTATCCCCAAACTCTTAGAAATCAGAAATCACTTCGGCAAAATAGCAGGATACAAAATAAACCCACAAAAATCAGTTGCCTTCTTATACACTGATAATGTACAGGAAGAGAGGGAAATAAAGGGAGCAACCCCATTCACAATAACCTCCCAAAAAATAAAATATTTAGGAATTAACCTAACCAAAGATGTAAAAGAACTATTTAATGAGAACTATAAAAAGTTAAAGAAAGAAATTGCAGAAGACACTAGGAAATGGAAAGACCTCCCATGCTCCTGGATAGGCCGACTTAATATAGTAAAGATGGTAATACTTCCAAAACTAATATACAAATTCAATGCAATTCATATTAAAATCCAAATGACGTACATCACTGAAATACAGAAAACAGTCCAAAAATTCATATGGAACAACAAAAGACCTAGAATAGCCAAAACAATTCTAGGGGATAAAGACAATATTGGAGGGCTATCCATGCCGAACTTCAAACTCTACTACAGAGCTATAATAACAAAGACAGCATGGTACTGGCACAAAAACAGACCCGAAGACCAATGGAACAGAATCGACCATCCAGAAATAAATCCACAGGCCTACAGCCAGCTGATATTCGACAAAGGAGCCAAAGACATACAATGGAAGAAACACAGCCTCTTCAACCGCTGGTGCTGGGAAAACTGGGCAGCCACATGCAGAAATCTAAAAGTGGACCCCAACCTATCACCATGCACCAACATCAACGCAAAATGTATTAAAGACGTTAACATTAAACCTGAATCTCTGAAACTACTGCAGGACAGAGTAGGAGAGACACTTGAACTAATAGGCACAGGAAGGAACTTCCTGAACAGAGTCGCAGGGTCACAACAAGTTGGAGAGAGACTCGACAAATGGGACTACCTTAAAATAAAAAGCTTCTGCACAGATAAAGCTGTCGCAACCAAGCTAGAAAGACAACCAACTAATTGGGAAAAAATATTTACCAGCAATATATCAGACAAGGGGTTAACATCCTGTATATACAGGGAACTCAAGAAACTAATCCCTCCCAAACCCAACAAACCAATTACTAAATGGGCAAGGGAACTAAAGAGGGACTTCTCAATTGAAAAAATAAAAATGGCAAAGAAACACATGAGGAAATGTTCATCATCCTGGTGGTGAAGGAAATGCAAATAAAGACAACCCTGAGATACCACCTTACCCCAGTCAGAATGTCCCACATCCACAAATCAGCCAACGACAAATGCTGGAGGGGATGTGGAGAACGAGGAACGCTATTGCACTGCTGGTGGGAATGTACACTTATACAACCACTTTGGAAAGCAGTCTGGAGGGTCCTTAGAAAGCTAAAGATTGACCTCCCTTATGACCCAGTCATACCACTTCTAGGCATCTACCCTGAACAACAGGAACCAATATACAAGGACACGTGCACCTCCATGTTTATTGCAGCATTGTTCGCAATAGCTAGGATATGGAAACTACCTAGATGCCCCATCACAGATGAATGGATCCAAAAATTGTGGTATCTATACACAATGGAATACTATGCAGCCATTAGAAATGACAAAATAATGGCATTTGCAGGGAAATGGATGGAGCTAGAAGGAATCATGTTGAGTGAGGTAAGCCAAAAATGAAGAGACAAACAGTACATGGTCTCCCTGATAAGTGGATGCTAAATCCAAAATGTTAGGTGATATGACAAAACTAACAGGACTTAAGAAACAAAGAACTCCCACTCATCTGGTTGAACCACTACCAAATATCCCCATGCTGCTGATCACATATATGGTATATAACATGTGAGCACCGTTATATATTACAGACTGTGATAGACAATTTGCTCCAGGAAAGTTAGAATGAACTAGTGACTTTAAATGAGCATCATTATTCCACAATACTGTGAATTTCCGGAAATTATGTAATCACTTAATCACAATCAAAAAAAAAAAAAAAAGAACCTCGGGGAAGGGAGGGAGGGAGGGGATAGTAGGGGGAAAACAATGGAGGGGGTAACAATGTTCAAGAGGAAGTGGAAGTGTACTCATTACCTCACTCATGTAACTGTAACCCTCTGTATAGTATCTTTACAATAAAAAAATAAAAAAAAAGAAAAAAAAATAATTGCAAAAATTGCAGGATACATCACCAAGAGCCGTAAAAAAGTCCTCTCAGTTAATAATTTATTATTCTGTAATTGCACAGATTGTGTTTTCAAATAATCCGCTTTTCAATTATAATGCAGCCACAGAGGGCCATGACTTCATTTTTTTAAGACTAAAACGTCTCATTCCTGTATAATGTCCCATTCATAAATGAGTGGAATCAAAGTCTCTAGTGCCCCTGACGATGAGGCCCTCCCTTGCCAACAACTGGGAAAAATAAATACTACAAAATTCAGTAGGAAGCCACCTTGTTTGGCCAGCTTCACTCTTCCTAGCTCTAAATTTCCCAGGATTTTCCATTTCATGAATATCGTATTTTCTCCCATAAGCCCAGCCAAGATGGTTACACCTTCTCAATTCTCTTTGCTCACATCCTTATAAAAACAAGTCATTTAAGGATACAGGTGGACCCGTTGCAACAATGAGAAGTACAAGTTTTCATGTTGAAAACGAACTTTATAATTTTGGTGGGAGGGAGGATTGGGTGGGGGGCAGAGGGAGACTGGGAAGGGATGTGAAGGGTAAACAAAGGAGGAGGCTGCAAGGCTTGATAAGAAATGTACTCATTATCTTGCCCATGTAATTGTAACTCCTCTGTACAGTGTGTTCACAATAAAAAAAAAAAGATTTTTAGCATACGTTTCCCTGAAGTATCTACATCATAGGAAATCTATGTGTGTGTTTGTGTGTGTGTGTGTGTGTGTGTGTGTGTGTGTGTGAGAGAGAGAGAGAGAGAGAGAGAGAGAGAGAGAGAGAGAGAGAGAGAGAGAGAGAGAGAGAGAGAGAGAGAGAGAGAGAGAGCACCATTCCAGCATTAAAAATCAGTCATAGATCCTGGGTGCCAAAGGCTCATACCTGTACTCCTAGCTAATCAGGAGGCTGAGATGTGAGGGCCACAGTAAGAAGCCAGCCCAGGCAAGCAAGTCCATGAGGCTCTCCAATAAACTACTCAGAGAAGGCCAGAAGTGGCACTATGGATTAGGTGGTAGAATGCTAGCCTTGAACACAAAGAAACTCAGGGACAGTGCCCAGGCCCTGAGTTCAAACCCCACAACTTGCAAAATATGTCATACAAAAGTCAAACAAATTCAGTAGTCATACAAATTCACTGAACACTATGTTGAAAATGAACTATACAATTTGTTGGTGAGATGGGAGAGAAAAACAGAGAAAGTAAGGGAAGGGGAGATATTGTCCAAAAAATGTATCCATTATCTGACTTATACATCTGTAACTTTTCTGTACATCACCATTATAATGATAATTTTAAAAAGGCATAGACCTAAAGATATAGAACTTATGTCTCAGTTAAATAGAATCAATAACTTCTGGCATCAATGAGAACATATAAAATCCATATTACAGTTTCACAAACTGTTTTTTTAATGGGGGAGAGCCAGACTCCTTGTAGAAATGACTAGGTCTAGGGCTGGGACAACACACACACACACACACACACACACACACACACACACACACACACACACACACACACACACACACACACACACACGATCTTAGCAAAATAATAGAAAACTCCAGGAAGTCAGTGGGACACAGGACCCAATATGCAGACTTGCTACTGACCAATAGACAGAATTTTCTAGTGATAAATAAAAAAGACAGCAATGTCAGGTTATAACCCACAGCATATCCAATACATAGGTAAAAATACAGAGAAATAAGTAATGGAATAGGTAAGTAATGAGGGAGAAAAACATATCTACATATAGAAGAGTCCCTCCTAGCTCTGCACCTTGAGTAGTGGGATTACAGTTATGCCCCACCACGCCAACTCCCTGGGTTCATGATACAATTGATTCTGAAAATAAGTATTGCTGTGACTTTTTTACCCAACACACAAACTCAATCAAATTGTAACAAGAATATTTGATAAATTCTAATTGAGGGCAGTGCTATAAAACCCATGACAAATATGCCTCTGAACTGTCAAAGTTACCAAAAGCAAGGAAAGTCTAGGAGACTGTCAAATAAAGAAAGCACGATGCTGAACATAATGTAGTCACCTAGATGGGTGCTGGAGTGGAAAAGAATCAAAGAAAATGTGAAGAATGGAACTTAGTTAATTAATAAAATAGGTTTTCAGCATTCTGGTTCTTCAGCCAAAGACACAGAAGCATTTTCTAACTAAAAACATTTCAAGATACTGTGATATAAATGACCAAGATGGCATGTGTGTGTGTTTTGTACTAACATCGTTAGGTGAGACAGCCCAAGAGTGCACTGTTAACTTGGAGGGAGATTCAGACACTCACCCTCTTCCAGAAAGCTTCAAAAATTATTTCTGAAGTGATTTGCCTTTGCACTTCTGTGCTTTATTACCTTTTAGTGCAAAGTACCTTTCAAAGTTTGAACATTACATTTCTTAAGAGTTTCTGCACATTGAGATATTTATTTCACCCAAAGTGAGCAAGCTAATTACTCCCTGTTCCAGCAATGCTATGGCTAGTGCAGAAACATTAATGCAGGCAACAATGTGCAGGAGACAGCAGGAAAGATTAACTGACAATCTTCAGTTGGAACAACAAACATGTTTGCATATACATCTATAAATATGCATATATAATGACATGTATGTGAAAACACAGGAATATATAACCGAACCACAATCATGGTGATGCATTCACTCACATGGTATGTATGTGAGCATAATAATAATTTATACACACAAACGCATATAAATACTGACACACAACCATGTATGAACCATGAATGAGCCACACATATACAAATTCATACTCACACACAATGTATACATAGTCCTATGGGTCATGTGTGCATCACTTGTGTCATGTAGGTCTGAAACAGACAAGCCTTGAGGATACTTTGTCAATGTACTAAGCTTGAGTTACTGTATGATTTCACTCACATATGGTAACTAGCATTGAAAAATTCTTAGAAAGTGAAATGGTAACTGTCAAGGGCTGGGGAAAGGGCAGGAGGTATCATTATTTAGTGAATTTTGATTTTCTGTTTAGGGGTAGAGGAGAAGATGGGAAGGGAGGAGAGAGAGAGAAGAAGAAAAAGAAGGGAACAGTAAAGAAAGGGAGTGGAAGGAAGAGAAAGAAAAGGTCAGGGCAGCACAGGGCAGGGGAGGGAAGGGAAGCAGAAAGCCAACATCTGGGAAGTCCACTGGCGCGGATCCCTAGCCTTTCTTCATGGAACATACCAAGTTCCAGACTCCAGAGGAAAGTAAGCTTCCTCATGGCCACATTCTTTGGACATTCAATTAAAAACATGGTGAGCTATGCTACAAGCAAATGACTACTAGGAAGACATAGTTCCCTGGAGAATTGGACAAAGCTCTCCCAAGATCCAGGATCCCAGATTATAGCCAATGCTGAGCCTGCAGTAGGCCTGCTTTGTTAGCTCTTCCTTGCTGGCAGCAGCCTTGCTAAAAGGCTCCACTATTTCTCTGAAGCTCACTTCATACCAGAGAGAGGTGTGATCTATAGATTTGGTCGGCAGAAGGGTAATGCTTGATGCATCCTGTAGAGGTGGGACCTCGATGGACTGTTAACCATCAGTTCACCTGCACACACCTTGCCAATCACAGGTGGCATAAGTACAAAAATATCTACAAGCAAAGGTAATGTTGAAGGGGATAATGCTGTATAACCTGATGAGTATCCCTGCTAGTAATTAATCAGAAATTTATGTTGTAATTAAGGCCCAAACTGACTTGAATAAGCAATCATTACATGAAAAATCATTACATTAGACACAATGAAAAACCACTTCCAGATCATTTGCCTAATTGAGAAATGATTTGCTCTGTGTGTCTATTCCCTATGGATGGCCAATTATCATCCAGTGTGGTGGCTGGTTACACTGAACACAATCCAGGAGTGCCAGGTTTGTGTCTCTGGTGCCGCCTTCATTCCACCTGCCTCATTCAGTCCAGCAGAGGCCTGTAGTGTTCACTGGGTTCCAAGGCAGGCAACATGGAGGGAAATGGTTTCCATTTTGCATAGACCAGGCCTTTCCACTCAGTGAGCAGACAGATGGAAAAGGCCTGCCACTGATTAGGCAGAGAGGAATGGCTATCCCCTAGAGGAAAGAGCATGGTTCTCTTTAGAGATAACAAATAATAAAGAAGGCCAGAAAGAATATGCCTGGGATTAGGAGTAGACAAGAAGGAGCTTTAGGCAGAGTAGCGTGGGTCCCTACAGATCTGAGCCACTCAATTATAATAGGGGCAGAAGAGCAGAGAGAAGTTGGGGCAGGCCTCTTGCCCGCGGTGGAGCACACACTGGGAGAAGATCTCCCAAAACCCAAGGACAGAAGGACACTAGACAGTTTAGGAGGTATCCCTTGCCCTATGGGGTCCCACTGGAACCAACCTCAGCTACCCATGTTCGTCTTAACCTCACCTTTAGCTTGCTCCTTTTGCTCCTTCTGTCTGCTTGGAGGCTCTAGCAGAGCTCTTCAGGGATGTGTCTAACACAACGTGGGCAGCTATTGCTCCTCCCATGCCCCTCCCTGCCTGATCCCATCCATCTTTTCTCCAGCTCCTCCAGGTAACCTATCAGGATCAGGGAGGACAGCAACAAATCCATTTCATTGTTACATGCATGATGCACCACGTGAACTGAGGCAATAGATTTGTATTTTACCCTAGTTAAGTAAATCAAGTGATTTTCAGCTTTTCAATTCCAGACAACTTGAGTAGGTATGTGAGGTTAGGAGATTGTGGGAGAAGCCAGCCTGTAAAGACACAGAATCCACCAAAGCCAGCACCAGGAAATTTTGTACACAAACTTGCAAGAACCTGTGCTAATGTCCAATAAAAATGGCAAAGGAGGGCTTGACCTTTACACAGCATGGTTTCCTGGCAGACAGTTGGCACTGTGCTTCCAAAAGTTCTACATATATATGTATAAAGCGTATATAAAGTATATAAATAAATCTGTATAAAATGTGTATATATTATATATGTAAAATATATAGTACATCTGAAACATTTTAATATATATTTTATAATATATAACTAGTATAATAAAATATATGTTATATAATATATAAATATATTTTCTACTATTTATTTTTCTAAATTTTTTATTGTAAAAATGCACAGAAGGGTTACAGTTACATGAGTAGGGTACAGAAGGGTTACAGTTAAATGAGTAGGGTAATGAGCACTTTTCATAGTAAGCATTGTTACCTCCTCCTTTATTTTCCCCCTACTATTACTTCCCTCCCCGCCTTCCCAACTCATCCAGCCCCCCCACCCTGATCTTGTAATGTTCATTTTCAGTATAGTGTCCTATACATCTCATTGTCACAATGGGTCAGCCTGCATCCCCATTTTAAGCGGTTCTGCAATATCCCTTCCCCTCCCCAAATTACAAAAATGTTTATACAAGGTGCAGAACACCAGCATAAAATCCAGTGGAAACAGGGTTTATACCATCGGGGAAGGACGTACAATAGAAACAAAAGAATCACATAGTGCATTGTAAGTACATTAATAACACTTGCAAGAAAGGAAAACAAACCTCTTGACCCTGTCTTAGGGTTCATTTTGCTTAACATTATCTCATGTGGTCTTATGTATATAGCCTTTGATTTTCTCTGCTTGTCCTAGATATGTACTAGTCACTGCAAATAAGGGAAACCTTGGGATGTATATTTCTTTGGGCCTAGCTTACTTCAGTTAATACAATTTTTTTAAACTCTTTCCATTTCCTAATGAAAGAGGCAATGTTATTCTTTCTGGCTGAGACATAGAATAACATTTTATATAATTATATCTATATATATGTATGTATGTATCTATCTATATCTATCTATGTATGTATCTATCTATCAGATAGATAGATACATACATAGATAGATATAGATCTATCTATATAGATAGATAGATACATACATAGATAGATATAGATAGATAGATCTATATCTATATATAGATAGATATATAGATAGAGATATATCACATTTTTATTGTGAAAATGCTATACAGAGGTGTTACAATTACTTGGGCAAGATAATGAGTACATTTCTTATCAAGCATTGTTGCCTCCTCCTTTGTTTACCCTTCCCATCCCTTCCCATACCCCACCAAACCCCATACCAGATCCTGCCCCCACCCCCGACCAAAATTTTAAAATTCGTTTTTCGACATAATGACTTGTACATCTCATTGTTGCAATGGGTCTACCTGTATCCCTAGTTAAACGATTTATTTTTCCCCTTACCCTCTACAAATTAAACCAACATCAAATACAGTGAAAGCAGGGGTTATACCGTGAGGGAGGTACATACAAAGCAACAAAGAAATCATCTTATAAATATGTTAGAAACAATCACATTAAAAAAACTTTTGAATACTTATTTTGGGGTTCATTTCCCTAATATCAACTTGTCTGACCTTTTCTTATTGACACAGACATATACTAGATATTGCAAATAAGGGAAACAATGGGACCTATGTTTCTTTGGGCCTGGCTTACTTCACTTAATATAATTTTTCCCAAGTCTTTCTATTTCCTAACAAATGGGACAATATCATTCTTTTTTTCTTGATCAATTCATCTACTGAAGGGCATCTGTGTTGGTTCCATATCTATGGTGATTAATGCTGCAATAAACATGGCTGTGCTGGTAGCATTGGTATGACCTTGTCTTTGATCGTTTGGGTTAATGCCCAAAAGTGGGATTACTGGGTCATAAGGGAGCTGTATGTGGAGTCTTTTGAGGAACCTCCATACTACTTTCCAGAGTGGTTGAACAAGTTTACTCTCCCACCATCAATGCAGTAGGGTTCCCTGTTATTACAAGATTTCTTGATTATAGTCATTCTAGCTGGGGTGGATGGAATCTTAGCGTTGTCTTGATTGGCATTTCTTTAATGGCTAGAAAGGTTGAGTATTTCTTGATGTCTATTGGCCATTCATATTTCCTCTTCAGAGAAGTCTCTCTTTATGTCTGTAGCCCATTTGTTAATCAGACAGTTGTTTCTTTGAGGATTTGTTGTTGGGGGATTTAGTTTTTTGAGTTCTATGTATATTTCATATATGAGACCCTTGTCCTTTGTATAGCTAGTGAAAATATTCTCCCAGTCCTTGGGCTTTCTGTTGATCTTGCTAGCTATGTCCTTTGCCTTGCAGAAGCTCTGCAGTTTCATACTATCCCATTTGTCCAAACTTTTTTTGATTTGTTGTGCTTCTGGATCTTTATTAAGAAAATTCTGGCCTGTGCCAAGGAACCCTACAGTTTCTCCTATTCCTTCCAGTAATGTTTTCAGGGAGTCTGCTTTTATTTTGAGATATTTGATCCATTTTGGAGTTGATTCTGGTGCGGGTGATATATATGGATCTAGTTTTAGTTTTCTATAAGTGTTTAACCAATTTTGCAAGCACCATTTACTGAGAAGGTTATCTTTTTTCCAATATAGTTCTTTAGCTCAATTACTGAAAATTAGGTGGCTATAGGTCTGTGGGATCATTTCTGGGTCTTCAGTCCTATTCCATTGGTCCTCAGGTCGGTTCTTGTGCCAGTACAAGCTGTTTGGATTTCTATGGTAGAGTAGAATTTGAGTAGAGTAGAGTTTGAGTAGAGGAGAGTTTTCTATGGTAGTTGAGTTTGAATTTTGGTATTGATCTGCCTCCAGCACTGCTCTTTCTACTCAGGATTTTTTTTTTTTTTTTGCTATTCGGGGTCTTTTATTCTTTTTTTATATTTTTATTTTTTTATTGTGAAAATAGTGTACAGAGGGATTACCATTACATGGGCAAGATAGTGAGTACATTTCTTATCAAGCGTTGTAGCCTCCTCCTTTCTTTACCATTCCTATCCCTTCCCAGCCTCCCCCGCTCCCCCACCCAAACCTCCCCCCCCCACCAAAGTTGTAAAGTTCGTTTTCGACATGAGAATGTGTACTTCTCATTGTTGCAACGGGTCCACCTGTATCCTTATTTAAATGACTTGTTTTTCCCCTTCCCCTCCACAAATTATACTGACATCGGGGTCTTTTATTGTTCCATATGAATTTTTGGATTGCCTGTTCTATTTCATTGGAGAATGAGGTTGGAATATTCATAGGTATCTCATTTAATTTATACTTAGCCTTTGACAGTATTGTCATTTTCACGATGTTAATCCTCCCAATCCAGGAGCATGGGAGGTTTTTCCCTTTGCTTAGTTCTGCTTTAATTTCTTTTCTCAGGTTTTAAAGATTTTGTCATAGAGTTCCTGTGAAGGTGACTCTTTTGTTAAGTTCACTCCTAGTATTTTATTTTTTGTGGAACTATTACAAAAGGGGGTGCTTTCCTAATTTCAGCCGTGCTCTTCTCTTACTGCTGTAGCTAGGCATTCTAATACTAGTTTAAAGAGGAGTGGGGAGAGTGGACACCCTTGTCTCATTCCTGAATTTAGAGGAAATTGTAGGGAGCCGAGGCGAGACTCCGCCCACTCCCTTGCAGTTTTGAGGATTACCACTCCAGACGGTGCTTGGCGGGACGCCTGGGCTGTGTGCGTGCGCGAGCAAGGTAGTGTCCCCAGCCAATCCCATGACACCTGGTGACGGTAAAAGGCAGGCGACCAACAATAGAAAAGACCCGTGTTCGAATTCCCTATATAAGCGGCTGTATTTCGGGTGCACGCTCTCTCGCGCCCAAGCTCTCCTACAACTAAAAGGCTCTCCAATAAAGCGTGATCTGAGAAGACTCCTGGAGTGGTGGTCGTTTTTCCTCGCTGGTTGAGTAGGCGGTCACTACAACTGGTGCCGAAACCCGGGAACGAACCTGGGACGGGACCCGCGCGAGAGGCCGAATTGGAGCCAGAACTCAACACGCGGAGAGGAGACGTTGGTAAACATCCCCCGGTATGCTGTTCACTGTAGATTTAGATATTTATTGGTTGCTTGCATTGCTTCTTCCCTTGTGGCTTGTCTTTTTGATGGTGCGCACTTGCCTCAAGGAGGGAGGGTTTGATTTAATCCAGGAAGGACGCAAAGTACTAACGCAGCATCAGGATAGTCTATCAGAGTCAGTATACAGTAATGGGGAGGAAAAGAGGCCTAAAAGAAAAAGGGAAAAAAGACAGAAGGATCCTAAAGAATTGAAACGAGAGGGGCTGCAGCCCTCACAAAAGGAGAAGGGTTTTAGGGAGGGGGTCTCAAGGAGACCTCCGTGCCCTTCTTTAAAAGCAAACCGGTTCTCAGCCCTACATGTGGAAGGGCGGGACCAAGAATATAGTAATCTTGTGAGTGACTCAGAGGAAGAAATGTTAGAGGAGGAGGGAGAGCAGCTGCCAGCTGCTGAAAATCATTAAGTGTTTTAAGATGACCAGTTCGAATGGAAAGTTTTTGTGGTTTAATCTCAGTAGGGGAAACAATGGTTCCCAGAAATTGAACAACACTAGTCTGCTGAACCTTCTCAGGGGCAATAATTAATCCTTTATTAGCTAAGGTCTCCGTTACCTGCCCAAACACTTTATGAAGAGTCTCTACCGAGGGAGCAGCCAACAAGATATCATCCATATAATGGACAATCCGTACTTTTGGAAATTTTTCCCTAACAGGGGTTAATGCAGCCCCCACGAACAATTGACAAATTGTTGGGCTATTAGCCATCCCTTGGGGGAGAACTTTCCACTGATAGCGAGCATCCGGGGTTTCATGATTAACCGAGGGCAAAGTAAAGGCAAAGCGCTCCCTATCCTTTTCATAAAGAGGTATGGAAAAAAAGCAATCCTTAATGTCTAAGGCCAGAATAGGCCACTCCCTAGGTAACGCAGACAGCAGTGGAAGTCCCCTTTGGATGGGTCCCATAATTTGCATCTGGGCATTTACTGCTCTAAGGTCATGTAATAATCTCCATTTTCTGGAGGCCTTTTTGATAACAAAAATTGGGGTATTCCAAGATGACACTGAAGGCTCAACATGCCCCAGCTGCAGCTGTTCCTGGACAAGAGTTTGAGCCGCTTCCAATTTTTCTCGAGAGAGGGGCCACTGAGGAACCCACACCGCCTTTTGTGTTAACCAAGGTATGGGTACCACACCTTCAGTGGAAGCTTTGTTTTCAGAGGCCCCTAAGAAAAACCCAAACCCTTCCTGTCCTGTTTAGGAAGTGGCTCTATCGGCTCCTTGCGTCCTTGGAGACGCCGACCAAGCCCCAAGGCTGGCACAAATCCTTGCTGTTTCATCATATTCTGACTGGCCTCAGAATAATCATTAGTTAAAGTTAACTTTAGCTGTTGCTGCACATCTCTTCCCCAAAGATTGACAGGGACGTCTACCACAAATGGCTGCATTTTTCCAACCTGGCCTTCGTCTGTTCTCCAAGTCAATTCTTTTGCACTTAACTGTGGGGCATCAGCATAGCCCAGCCCTTGCAAGGTCTGGGAGGATTTCTGAGTTGGCCATTGCTTTGGCCACTCCCCTCTTTGGATGATGCTTCGATCTGCCCCTGTATCCACCAGTCCCTCAAATCTTTTCCCTTCTACTTGGAGAGTTAACATGGGTCTTTGGTCTAAAGTTATGGACAGGCTTTAGAGGTATTCACTGGAAGCTCTTCTCTAATCTCTTTTTCTATTTCTTCTGTGTCCTGTGCAACAGAGTTATCTTCACCTTGCTTCTTCTTTTTCTTTTTTTTCTTTTTAGATTTTCCAGTTGGAAGAGCTCCCTCTCCCTTTTCTTTATCATCATCTGAAACCTTTTTATCATTAGCAATGGGTTCTTGGGACTTTAGAAGTGAAGCTCTTTCTTCATCAACCCAATTTCCCCACTCTTCTGCTGGTGCATTCCAATCAGAGCTGGGATCAGCTGAAGACAGACCATTTAACCCAGACCATTCATCATCGATATAGGGTTGATTACGGTTAACATCCCACTGATAATCAGAAGTGGAAGACTGAGAAACTGGCTCAGCCCTACATGTGGAAGGGCGGGACCAAGAATATAGTAATCTTGTGAGTGACTCAGAGGAAGAAATGTTAGAGGAGGAGGGAGAGCAGCTCGATCCAGCTGATAGTGAAGAGTTAGAAGAGGCTGTGGCGGAGCACGAGGCAGACAGATATGGGGGGTGGCGCCCCCTAGGGGTGGGAGTACTGCAGCAGCCAGGGAGAGGAAATGGAGCTGCCCCTCACCCGTCGGCCCCCCCCTCCCCCCCGCCGTGCCCGCCGGCAGGGAAGAGTCACTTTATAAAAGGCAGCACCTGGTCGCCATTAGAGGCCGCCTTTCCAGTTTTTGAAAATCCCATTACTAATGAGAGAATTCTTGAGCCGGTTTCCTACTTCCAGCTTAAGGATTTAGTTGAGGCAGTCAGGACTTATGGAGTGACGGCCAATTATACCACTGCCTTGCTTCAAAGGCTAACTATTAATGCTATGATTCTGTGGGAGCAAAAACTGTTCAATATTTTCCTGAATTAGTGGCTAAACAGGCAATTTTGATCTAAAAAAAATAAAAATAAAAATAAAAAAATAAAAATAAAAAATAAAAAAATAAAAATAAAAAAAAGCAGGCAATTTTGGGTATAAAGTATTGTTTAATGCATTTTGCAAAAATTCCAGATAAATTAATTATTCCATATACCCGTGAGCAAGTTGAAATTTTAGGTTTTAAGTTTTGCCTTTTTTGTTTTGTGTTGTGTATTCTACTACTGACTAAATGGTTCTAAAATACTGGGCATATCTATGCTAAAATTTTCATCACATCTAATGAGTTTTGTCATTTCAGAATATTTGTTGGTCAATTCTTGATAAGAACCAGGTAAGCTCTACTTATTCTACTTGATCTCCATGTTGCTTTAATTGAAAATAATAAAGGGCTTTTGTGGCAAAGATTTCAGTTCAAAGCCAGCTCGGGCTAAAAAATCCCTAAGACTCCATCTCCCAGCTAAACTCTGCAAGTGGTACTATAACTCAGTGTGGTAGAGTGCTAGCCTTGAGCGGAAGCGCTCAGGGACAGTGCCCAGGCCTTGAGTTCAAATCTTGAATACCAACTGGGACAAGCCATCCCAGCAACGAGCACCTAGACTCAGCCAGTCTAGGGAACAAGGGAACGTGGAAAGGAGTAAGAGGAGATGATGTCACATCAGCTACTTTGTGCCTGCCCTTTCAAAATTAACCTGAGCCGGGAGGTCAGTAGAAGTAAGAAGCCTGCCCATCCAATGTCTATACCTGTCTACCTATTAACTGAACAGGGATTTATATTCTTGCCTTTGTCACCTGAATTCTCTACCTAGTCGCCAGATGTCAGAAGTAACTAGGGACATTTCTACCAACATTTTCAGCCCCAAGTCCTTCCTCTTGCCATTTATTTGCTCTCTAGTATTTTTTTTTTCCAGCCCCTCAATGCTCATGAGACTTCTCCAGATTTCATCTAAGGACTCACGCAACCAAGGGACAGCTGCTGTTCACTGCCTTCTCTGGGAGGAGACCAAATTCCAGCCTTTTACCCCTATTGTCGACGCCCCTTGTCAGCAGGAAGTAGCCAGAGAGAATCCTCGCCCTATTTCATGATTATTAAAAGGCTGGAATGTAAGGTCCGCTCCTCGATGGCGAGCAAGTTGAAATTTTAGCAGCCACAATGGATATGTGGGCAATTCTTGTTTGCTCATTTCCAAATGTAATTGATAATCATTATCCTAAGCATCCTCTGCTTGCCATAGTTAACAAAAATTTAGTGTATTTTCCTGTTGTCACTTCAAAGGAGCCCTTGGCTGATACTCTGACCATCTTTACGGATGGATCAAAATCTGGACAAGGTGCCTTTTTTGTTCAAGGACACAAACAGCCGGTAGTTTTTAATTTTCGGCCGAATGTCCCACAGGCTGTTGAATGTTTAATTGTGCTTGAAGTTTTTAAAAGATTTGATCAACCTTTTAACTTATTTTCTGATTCATTATATGTTGTAAATGCCGTTGCTTCTCTTGAAGTTGCTGCTTCAATTAAGCAGGCCAGTACAATTTCTAATGTTTTGTTACAGATTCAATCCCTTATCTTAAACAGAAAACATCCTTTTTATATTGGACATATTCGTGCCCACTCTATGTTGCCGGGCCCGATGGCAAAGTGTAATGATTTGGTGGACCAGGCAACTCGGGCTATGGCTCTGGTCGCTGCTGATCCTGTAGAATTGGCAAAAGACTTTCATAGATTGTATCATGTACCTGCTAATACCCTTAGGAAAAGATATAATTTGTCCAGGCATGTGGCAAGAGATATTGTTAAAGCCTGTAAATCTTGTGTTACCTTTCTTCATCCTCCCCATGTGGGGGTAAACCCCAGGGGGTTGAGACCAAATGCCCTATGGCAAATGGATGTTACTCATCTGACGGAATTTGGTAAGTTGAAATATTTACATGTGTCTGTGGACACCTTTTCCGGTGTCATTCATGCCACACCTTTGGCAGGAGAAAAGGTTTCTCACGTCAGAATACACTGCTTAGAAGCTTGGGCAGCTTGGGGAAAGCCCCTTAGACTCAAGACGGATAATGGCCCTGCTTATACTTCCCATGGTTTTCGCGCCTTTTGCGCACAAATGCAGGTTGCCCACACCACCGGATTGCCCTACAATCCTCAAGGACAAGGTATAGTGGAAAGAGCTAATAGAAGCATAAAAGAAATGCTTCAAAAACAAAAAGGGGGAGTTGCTGAGTCCGCGTCCCCCAGGGAAAGACTTTCTCTTGCGCTCTTTACCCTTAATTTTTTAATTCTAAATGACAACGATCAGTCTGCCGCAGATCGGCATATGACAAGAGACTCCATGGATACTAAAGACATGGTTATGTGGAAGGATGTTATTAATAATAAATGGTATGGACCGGATCCGGTAATAACGAGATCCAGGGGAGCTGTTTGTGTTTTTCCACAGAGTCAAGAAGTACCTCACTGGGTGCCAACGAGACTGACCAGGCCGGTGGAGACTGCAGCAGAACCCGCTCTTGAAGATGCAGCTGATCTTCTTGCTGTTAGCAACAGTGCTAATAGCAATCCCTGTGATAGCTAAACCAATGATGCTGTGGGCTGTTACAATTTACTGACTGGATTGCCTCTGTGGTGTCCTTTGTCAAAGAGCGGGTGGGAGTCGGAATGTTTTTAGCCTGCTGCTTGGGAGGATGCGTGGTCTGCCTATGGTTGGTCTGTCGCCTTCGAGCCCAAACCAGAAGGGACAAGGTTGTTATCTTGCAAGCATTAGCCGCTTTGGAGAGTGGATCCTCACCCCAGATTTGGCTGTCGGCCCTGAGAGGCAGTTAAGCCTTACCATCCTGCATAGCCTTAGCACCCCGAGGGATCAGGAGATCCCATTGCACCGGGACAGGTATGCAATTTGCAATTTGGGACAGGGTGCAAGGCAAGTGCACTGCACTTGAGGAGATGGTTCTCATCTCCTCAAGAAGAGCATGCTGGGTTGCAAGTGGGTTGATGCCCAAGATCCCACCTCTGCAAAAAAGGCATCGGACGGGCCTGGTCATCACTGGGGAAGGCGCGCCCCTCAGGCGAAGGCCAGTGCAAGGTCCTCTCATTAATGTCTTAGACAGAGGCCCAACCTCTACTCTTACCTGTTGCCATAAAACAAAGAAGGGGGAACTGTAGGGAGCCGAGGCGAGACTCCGCCCACTCCCTTGCAGTTTTGAGGATTACCACTCCAGACGGTGCTTGGCGGGACGCCTGGGCTGTGCGCGTGCGCGAGCAAGGTAGTGTCCCCAGCCAATCCCATGACACCTGGTGACGGTAAAAGGCAGGCGACCAACAATAGAAAAGACCCGTGTTCGAATTCCCTATATAAGCGGCTGTATTTCGGGTGCACGCTCTCTCGCGCCCAAGCTCTCCTACAACTAAAAGGCTCTCCAATAAAGCGTGATCTGAGAAGACTCCTGGAGTGGTGGTCGTTTTTCCTCGCTGGTCGAGTAGGCGGTCACTACAGGAAATGGCTTTAACTTTTCACCATTAAGTATAATGCTGGCTGCAGGTTTGTCATATATAGCCCTTATTATATTGATGAATGTTCCATGGATTCCTAGTTTTCCAAAGCCTTCATCATAAAGGGGTGTTGGATCTTGTCAAATGTTTCTTTTTTTGCATCTATTGAGATAACTATGTTGTTCTCATCCTTGCTCTTGTTAATGTGATGAATTATATTGTTTTGCATATATTGAACCAGCTTTGCATCCCTGAAATGAATCCTGTTTGATCATGGTGTATGATTCTTTTCATGACTTGTTGAAGTCGATTGGCCAACATTTTGTTGAGAAGTTTTCTGTCAATAATCATCAAAAAATAGGTCTATAGTTCTCTTTTTTGATGAGTCTCTGCCTGGTTTGGGGATGAGGGTTATGCTGGTTTCATAAAAAGAGTGTGATAGTGAATTTTTGCTCTGCATTTCATTAAAGAGATGGAGAAGTATTGGTGTCAGTTTTGCTTTGAAGGCCTTGTAGAATTGAGCTGTAAAACCATCCAGTCCTGGACTTTTCTTGTGTGAGAGGTCTCTTATTTCTGCTCTATTTCGATGCTTCATATGGGTCTGTTGTTTTAAATCATCTTGGTTAAGTTTGGGCATGTCAATATTTGCTAGAAACTAGTCCGTATCTTTTAGATTCTCAAACTTATTAGTATAAAGGTTTGAGAAGTATCCTTTTATATATTATGAATCTTGGTTGTTTCTGTAGTTATATTTCCATTGTACTCTCTTGAGTTTGTTTATGTGGGTGTGTTCTCTTTTTTCCATTCCGTAGGATTTGTTAAGGGTCTGTCAATTTTATTTTTTGAAGAGCCATCTCTTTGTTTTGTTAATTCTTTCTATAGTTTTTTTTTTTGGACTCTAATTCATTTAGTTCGGATTTAATTTTATTTGCTTCCATCTACTGGATTGGGGTTTGGCTTGTTGTTCTTTTTTCAAAAAGCTTTAGTTGCCTCATTAAATTGTTGGTTTCAGATCTTTCCAATTTGATAATGTGCAAACTCAGAGCTATAAACTTGCCTGTGAGTACTGCCTTTTCTGTGTCCTAGAGGAGCTGGTAATTTGTGTGAACATTTTTGTTGAATATCATGAACATTTGATTTTCCTTTCTAATATCTTCCATGACCCACTGGTGGTTCAAAATTGTGTTGTTCAGCCTCTATGTGTTACAGTATTTACTTTGGTGGCTTTTGGTATTGAATTATAATTTTTTTCCCTTCTGGTCTGAGAGAATGCAGGGTATAATTTCAATGTTTCTGAATTTGGACAGATTTTCTTTGTGGCCTAGAATATGGTCTAATTTGGAGAATGTTCCATGTGCTACTGAGAAGAAGGTGTAATCTGATGGGGCTGGGTCAAATATTCGGTAGATGTTGGTTAAGACTAGTTGATCTATGCAAATTTTAAGATCCGAAGTTTCTCTGGTGACTTTTTGCTGGGTGGATCTATTTAGTGGGGATAGTAGTGTATTAAAGTCTCCCACAATTAATGTCTTTGGATTTGATAGAAAGTAGCATTTCTTGTATAAATTCTGGTGCTCCATTATTTGGTGAGTAGATGTTTTAAATCATAATATAATATCTACCTGAAGGAGAGTTCCCTTAATTAGAATGCAGTGACCTTCTTTGTCAGTTCTCATTGATTTTAATTTAAAGTCTATTTTATCTGACATTAATATAGTAACTCCCATCTCTTTATGGGGGCCATTTGCTTGATATATTTTATTCCAGCCTTTCACTTTCAGAATGTTTATTTTTGTGGGTAAGTTGTGTCTTTTGAAGAAAGCAGATAGAAGGATCTTGCTTTTTGATCCAACTGGACAATCTATGATGCTTAACTGGAGAGTTAAAACCATTAAAATTGTGAGTTAGGACTGAGAGGTGTTTGTCTGTCCCTGCCTTCTTATAAATTTTTTGGGGGAGAAGCTGTGTCTTGGCTGTTCTTGTTGTGATTACGTACGTGTTTTGTACTATTTATAATGTGTGTATATCATACATAATGTATGTAATACATACTATATCTATAAACATATATAAGAAATATATATATATATATATATATATATATATATATATGAGGAATTTTGCTGAGTGGCTTCATTCAAATGGAAAAACCGTTAGTGCATTTCATGTGTGCAGCAGCTTGATGAGAGCTGATTTCATTTTACAAATCATTGAGAAGCCAAGGAACCTCCTCTATGCACACAGAATAATAAACAGTAGGGCCAGTTTTCAAGCCCAGAGGCTGGATCCTCAACTATTATACCATCTTGTCAACCAATGCCAACCTAAGCAAAGGAGTGGAAAGAAGGGTGCAGCTGTAAGGGATGCAGCTGGTGCTTAATGCAGGTATAAATCAAGGTGTAGACTAAATATGATGCCCTTTTCCACTGTGTTTCTCCTCCCACCAACTCCTACTTCTCAGGAATTAGGTAGTGATTCTTGCATTCAAACCTGCTCTGGAACTGGAGCAAGTGTCAGGCTTGACCACATGCCCAGGAAAAGAATAAAGACTGGACTTTTTTCCCACACCGCCATCCCCACCCCCTTGCCCTCTGGCTATTACCTTTCATACAGGTAATTTCTGTATGAAAGGTAATTCCTGTATGGATAATTCTCAGCAGCAACGCTAGAGGACAGTCAAGTTCCTTCTGGCAAACCACCAATGGGCATGTATAGCTTTGAAGCCTCTGCCTCGCAAAGAGGTTATGTTTTAGCTTCATGACAAAAATCAGCATGTTAACATTTTGAAGTGTTTGACATTGAGGAAGCACTTACTCCTGTTTAACCCGACGCTTCCCAAAATTATTTGAACACAACACACTCATTTTGTGATTCTTCCTGAATTGGACAGGATTATTCAGGACAGCCTAAGTGGAATGCCTGAGGAACCCATACTTCCTGCTTCCTGGTGGCCATCCAATGGAATTCCTGGAATTCTGAAGCAGAGAAGCCTCCATTGTGTAATGGACAAACCCTACAGACCTAGCCCACCTCAAGAAAGCAGGTGATCTCCTTTGGTTGACCCTATATCTAGTAACTGGCTCCAAGATGGGCCTCCCCTCCTTCCACCCCACTCTTCCTTTCTTTTTTTATATTTTAAAAGTGCCAAAATACACAGATTATCAATTCAGAACCCACCCATATCCTCCCATATCTAAAGAAGTTAAAATGCTCCATATTATATAAATGCTTCACAAGTAGTATTTTTATTGTTTAGGAAACCCTGAGAAAAAGAAATGCATGTACAGTTTCCTGACAGATCAAATCACTCTCTTAAATAATTGTGATCCAAAGTGAGTTGAATTCATGGATATAGAACTTGTACATGAAGTAGCTAAATGTTTTATCAGAATATTAAAGTCAGATTTATTTTCTATGTATTTGAAACTTATAATGGGACTGTAAGCTGAGTACATCTGACAAATTATACACACCAGGAAAATAAACAGTCTCACAAGAACTACATGACGCTGCAAGAGCTGACACCTGAGATTTGCAGAATCAAAGTCTGCAACTTAAATGGCAAGAAATCTTAAAGTTAATTAATTTTCAAAGGTGAGTCTTAAGGTGAGTTTTAGAAGAGAGATTGGAAATGCTTAGCTATGTCCGAGTTCAATATTGAAAGAAGCAAATTCAAAGAGGCACCACCTCTTTCTCATGAGTCATTCAAAAGAAAAGACATATTCAGTTTACAAAATGCAAAAAAAATCTATTAAAATGATATAGAATTGTTTGTAATGTCCAGCACACTTGACGATATAAAGAAAATTATTTTAATTCTATAAAGACAGGAGTTCTTATATTAAGCCTAGTGATAAACTCCTGAACTATTAAAGGACTATGATAACTAAATCCAGAGACATTTAAAATGGGCATAATCATATTGCTATTGCTTTCATCAAGAGGAAAGTAAGTCATCTTGAAAACATACATGTGAATTTCTGAAAATTATTTTCCTTTCACATTTTTACACACTGCCAAACTTTCCATAATCTGTGTGTGTGTGTGTGTGTGTGTGTGTGTGTGTGTGTGTGTGTGTGTGTACAGAGACTCGAATGCAAAAACACAAGGCCTAAGGTTATCTATTGACTTTTTCCCTCAAGATTGGCACTCTACCCACTTGAGCCACATCTCCACTTCTGGCTTTTTGCTGGTTAACTGTAGAAAAGATTCTCAGATTTTCCTTTCCAGGCTGACTGAATCTAAATCCTCTGACCATAGCCTCCTTCATAGTTAAGATTAAAGACATGAGCCACTCGTGCCTTGCCATAATCTTTTTATACACAGACACTGAGACATTTGAAATTGTTGAGTAAGAAACTTTACCACAAGGCACTATTTTTCTTGTAACTTTTAAAACTGCAAATGTATCTTGCTGGATTGATTTTTGTTTGAACCTGACATTTTTTACACATTTCACATTGCTTTTGTCAGGGTGAAATAGGAAATAGGCTTGATTAGATACATAAAAAAGTCTTAAAAATCTTATGATCTTTCCTGCCCACCCTGGCTTTGAACCATGATCCTCAGTTCTCAGCCTTCTGAGTAGCTAGGATTACAGGCATGAGCCACTAGCACCCAGCTGAAAATTACTGCTTTAAAAAATGGCAAAACTATTCTTGACAAATATAATGAACAAATGTGGCCCCATTGGGAAGAAGCCCCTTTGCCTCCAACCATTGTCCCATTCGTTGTAAGTGGATCCAACTACAGTATTGAAACCCACCTATGTAGACTAGACTGAAGTGCACAATAATTGCTGTTACTCTAATCAACCATTTTGGGATGCCACAGTCACTGTGCTCTGCCCAGTGCCTTTCCGATCCCTTCACTCTATATCCTGGGTTTAGGCCCCAGGTCCATTCTTCTCAAAAAGTCATGGGCTCTTGTTAAATTAGTCATTACAAGGGATTTCATGCTTTGCTGGCTTTATACTTCATGCCTGGAAAATACACCAATGGTGTATTTGTGGGTGGTCACATGAATCAAAATTGGTACTGTTTCTGTGAGAGGTAATAGCAAAATCAACAGTTACCAGAACTTTTCTGCACCCCTCTTCCGGTACCTGATGGAGAACCAAGGCTTCCTCTAACCATCTGGTACTCTTTGGTCTTCAAGATGCTTAAGCAGCCCTCCAGTGCTCCTCCTCTGCTTTCCCAATAGATGTAACAACCATTCTTAGGACTGGAAATGTCTAATGATGAGTATGCCACCACCTACCCCAAGTGGTATATCCCAAAGCTAAAGGTTTTAAGTCTTGATGTAACTTATTTTCATGTATGGAAACAGAACAATGAAAACTGCTGAATTTTTTGGAAGACAAGGGAATTGATTCTCATGGAATGAGAGTTATATGAGAGAGAGAGAGAGAGAGAGAGAGAGAGAGAGAGAGAGAGAGAGAGAGAGAGAGAGAGAGAGAGAGAGAGAGAGAGAGAGAGAGAGAGAGAGAGAGAGCTCGGCTAGATGAGGAAGCAAAGGCAAGAAAGGGCAAGGCTCTGATTTCAAAAACTGGTATTTGTGGGGGTGCAAAGAGCTATTTTTGGAGCTGCAAGAATTGTATGTATTGGGTATCATTTCAAATCCAATTCATAATTTAAAAGTTATATTTTATCCAGTATTATGAGCTGTTTTACCTTGTGGGATCAACTTGCAACAAGAAAGTGTGATCTCTCATCTTCTATTTATTTGACTGTCTGCCTAGATGTCATCTACATATTTTGCAACCACTTAAACTAAGAACATGAACTCATGTTCTTTAGGATTTGTTTGCTTGCTCACAGCTGACACTCTTCCAACTGAATCAGGCCTCCATTCTGTACTATGATTAGTTAACTACAGATGGAGTTTTGTGGACTTGTTTTTAGGAGTTTCTTCAAACCATGATTCTCCAGTTCTCATCCTTCTGAGGTAAGATTATAGGAATGGGACAATGGTGGAAAGCAAAGGGGCTTCTTTCTGATGAGGCCACAGTTGTTTACTTGTCAATAATATTTGCTATGCTTAAAAACCCCAGTAATTTCCAGCTGGATGCCAGTGGCTCATGCCTGTAATCCTAGCTACTCAGAAGGCTGAGAACTGAGGATCACGGTTCAAAGCCAGTCTGTGCAGGAAAGTCCGTGAGACTCTTATCTCCATTAAACCACCAGAAAACAGGTGCTGTGGCTCAAGGGACAGAATGCTAATTTTGAGCTGAAGAACTGAGGGACAATGTCAACCTAGAGTTCAAGCCCTATGACAAACAAACATTAATTTTCAAATGCAAGATTATAGTGATGGAGAACTAGTCTTGAAAAGAAAATTCAGGACAGCACCTTGGACCTCAGTTCAAACCTCAGGACATACAAACAGGGACACACAGGCATAACTTAAAAGTCATAAACACTATGCAACCCATCTCAGGACACAAGGCTCTTTTACATAGCTGTTCACTGTTCCTCTCATATACAAGCATCCAAAGAAATTATTTTCTTTTATTATACAGTCTTGGCGGTTTCTTTGAATAATCAATTCAAGGTTGGAAACCATACAACATAGAAGATAAACAGATGGATACACACCTGTAATACTTTCATTCAGGTGTTGGTAGGAAGCTTGGAGGTATGACTCAACTGTGGCTGGCACAGCAAGACCTATGGCAGAACAACACTGAAACATCAAAAATGAATGACTGAATGAATGAATACATTTATTGTCATAGTCTGAAACCTTATGGCCCTCACAATTGTCCTGATCATGATAAGCATCAAAGAAAGTGTTTTTGTTATGGCACACAATGAAACTAGTATACCGATAGCAAAGAGCCTAGCATGGCTGACCTGAGACTGAGCAATCTGAAATAAGCCAGTACTCTTACCCCTGCAGGAACATTCTGGTGACAAACCAAACCAGTCATTGTTCAAAGTAGCTTGGCCTATAGCTTCTGTAAGCACACTTACCTTGCTGGGCCATTTCCTTCACAGCCTGCAATTGCTGAGAAACTGTCACAAATCTCTAATTTTCTTAGGTTGTTCACTTCCCTGAACATGCCCTTTGCAGAATTACTTCTTCCTAGAAATTTATTCCATACCACTATCTCTCTCCCCATCTAAATTTGCTTACAAATACCATGTACAAGTCTACATTGGGTGATTAGACTCTAGAGGGGGATGCCTCTGTGTAAGAATATTTTACCTTCAATAGCTATATACACAACAACACATCCACATGTGTCTTTCCTCATGGCTATTTCTACTTCCTGTGCAAACCACATGTTTGGGACCAGCCTAGGCAGAAATGTTTGCAAGACCTCAGCTGAGAAATGAGCACATTTGGAGGAATTACTCTAGTGGAGGAACACTAGGAGCACAAGGCCCTGAGTTCTGTCTCCAATATCACACACACAAAAAGGCAGAGGTTTGTTTGTTTTTTTTTTTAGAAAATCGAGGAAATACAGGCTTAAATGACAATATTAAAGAACTGCTATTAACTTAATAGAAAAGATGAAGAATAGTAAACTTATAAAGAAAACGTCCTTATTTCTTGGAGACTTATACTGAAGTGTTAGGAGTGAATTCTTTAATTAAATTTAATTAAATTCTTTAATAGCAACAGTAAAGTGGATAAGAAAGAAAACAATAAAATTTGCACAATTTTTAAATGTGCCTGCTGATAGGTAAATATTACTTATATAATTTTTCTCTACTTCTGCTAGGCTAAATTTTTTTTATAATATGTATGCAAACATCTCTAAACATCCAGGAAAGCCAGAGAACACACCAAGAATATTCTTGGTGCAGAGGCACAACACCAAGAATGAGTCTCCACATCTGCAGAACTGGTGTCAAGAAGCAACCGATTGCACAGTGCCAGGGGCAGACACCTCAGCTGGAGCTGCCACCCACATCTGCCATGGTAGCCATCATTAGGAACACTGCCCACTGTCACTGCTGATATCTTTGCCAGGCAAGAGTCTAAATGATCCCTTCCTGAACTCTGATTCAAAGGAAAACTGAAAAGCCTTTACCTGACATTTCAATTGTGTAGAAAACGAAACAGGCACAGATTTGTTGATGTTAAAATTAAAGTGTATCTTTATCATCAAACACTTTCCAGAGAGCAAAATGCCAAACCATGATTTAAAAGAATGACCATAAAACATATTTAACTGGTACTGGTATAAGCAATGAAAACATAGATCTAGAAATATAAAACAAAGAATTTAAAAATCCATGTTTGAGAGTAGATTCCTTATATAAGTGCTGAGCTTCTTTGAGAGTGTTATACAACTTGATATATAGCATTATTGGTCAAGAATTAAATTTTACTATTTGAAACAGAACATAAGGACTAACACGTGGATACTATTTTATAGCTTATCAAATACTTCTTAAGGTATTAATATTAATCCTTTAATCCCTTTACACAAGTTTAAACAAGAGGTGTGAAGCTTCAACAGTTTTTTGTAAAAGATATAAGAAGATAGCTAAGTGACTAGATATGCTAATCATTAACATTAATAAAATGGCTTTTATCTTAAATAGGTACTGCTTTAAAATGTTGATCTTCTCTAAGAATAGGGGACTTGAAAAGCCAAAAAGAATGGCAAATGTAAGACATATATGTACAACAAACACAGACAATTTAGTGACATTGAGCCCTCTGTGGTCTAGTTCTTGCTACTAATAGCCAGGACACAGTCTGCTATAGAACCCACACTCCAAAATGTTACCCCAGTAGTTAAACACTGAGCTGAAGAACAAAATGGCTTCTGACATGGAGCCTCATCATTTTGACCTAGTAAACTCAGACTTCATTCAGAGAAGCTTCCTAGCAATAAGCCACTAAGGACAAGAGAGTCTTGAGCTGAACTATATAGAAAAGAATGGGAAAAGAAAGAAAAGGGAACAAGAGTGAGATATACCTAAAATGATCATGTGTTCCTGTTCTCTGAGTCCAACCAACTTGTGCCATTGTCCCAGAATAATTATTAATAGGGTCCAATTTTCAGTATTTAAGTAATTCTGATTGGGACAATGAATACCGTGGAGAAAGCCTAGAAACAATGAGAGTCTGAAGATGTGTGCATGTGTGTGCATGTGTGTGTGTGTGTGTGTGAGTGTGTGTGTGTGTGTGCGCACGCGCGTGCGTGTGTGCGTGCTTGTGTGTGTGTGTGTGTGTGTGTGTGTGTGTGAGTGTGTATGTAAAGGCTAACCTTAGCCAAACAGGGCCCAGAAGCCACAGGGAAGAAATTTACTTCATCCCGTGTGTATAAGGGCTCATTGACAATTCATAAGCTCAATAATCACAGGAGTAGGAAATAGTATTTTATAGCTTGTCTTTAAGCAATAAGACAGAAAATGTGAGGAGAACAGGAAAGAATTCAGGTGTCAAAAGGTGTTCTGTCACAGGACTACCAAAGGCAACAGTATCAGATGTAGAGTGAAGGATTGACTCCCACCCTATTGTCCCAGGTCCATACAGATGCCAGACAAATTCCCAGGTATGTTTGTTTGATGTGCCTGAACCCAGCTGTGAACATCCCACGTGAGCTCATTTGAAAGGCACAATTCACTAGACTAGGCCCTTTCATTCATCTCTGCCTCCTTGCTCAGATGAAAAGCCCAGCTCCTACCCACAACCTCCAAACTGTAGGAAGATCTGTGCCCCTTGGTGTTCCTCAATAAACAGTCCTCACCTATTGACAATTGAGTCAAGCCTATCCCCTTTCAGTCCTCCTCCCTTTTCCCAATATTGAAGGTCTTAATAAGAGCCCATAGAGGGTCCAATGAGAAGGAAGTTGTACAAACAAGTGACTGGGAGTCACCTCTTTGTAAACCAAGTCTGCTGCACTCCTGATTAACTGTACTACTGAGTACTTACATGTTAAGACTTGACATTGAGAGAAGAAAGACAAAAAGCCAACATAACAAAACACTCAGAAAGTGCTCAGAATTGTATGAACATGATCCTGCCCTTAGGAAACTTACAAAATTCACTCCAAAGATTCCCTCAGTGGGTTTATAAGGCACATCTCTAATAACAAGAGGTCTTTGAAGGTAGTTGTTCTTCATAATTACGGGACTGTATCCATTTTGAAGGCTATGGATTATTTTGCTTTTGAGACCTCAATTTATATGCAACATTGATCAGTGACTGACAACAATTTGAACAGAGAAGAATGAGATCATTAGGAAAAATGAATGTAATACTTTCAGCTTATCACCAGAAGTATGTTGTTAGATCACAGAAAGTTTGTTTATTCACCCATTTATTTATCGAAGACCACTCTAAAGTCCCAGTAAAATCAAAGGAAATGCATAACAGAATTACCTATTTTGTAATTTCTAAGAAAGGAGAGAATTCAAAATTTCAGAAATCCTAGAAACAGGAGACCTGAATGAAATAATTTAGAGTCTGTGGTAAGCTGAAATGCTGAAGATTCTGAGCTTCTAAAACCTGCCAGGAAATATGCATATCCAGATTGTCATAGATAAGCATTTATTCAAAAAGAATATGGATGGTCTCTCTAAGATATAGCTCTTATTCCTTCAGTAGACATTAATATCTTTTGTTGAAAAGCAGAAACTTTTAACTCCACCCAAGGAAAAGCTAAGCAAAAAAAAAATCAGACCAATATTAAACACCTACACACAGGTGAAAATGAAATACTACCCATTTGTTCATTCCCCCTTAAAAATGTCTGCTGACACCTGGACACTGATGGTTCATGCATATAATCCTAGTTACTCAGGTGGCTGAAACGTGAGGATCATGGTTCAAAGCTAGCATTGACAAAAAAGTCCATGAGAATCTTATCTTCAATTAACCACCAATAATCCAGAAGTGGTGGTATGGCTCAAGTGGTAGAGTACTAGCCTAGAACAAAAAAGTTCAGGGACAGTACTCAGGTCCTGAGTTCTACCCCAAGACTGCCACACACAAAAAAGTTTGCTGACATCTTACATGAACCTAACCAGAGAACAAAATGAATAACATCTCTATTCATTAAGAAAGAGGCACGGTGGGGGAAAATGCCCCCAGAAACAGACAATAAACACATAAAATGAAGAAGTTTTCAAAGCCAAGGATGGGATGATGCATGTCTGTCTCCCCAAATCCCAGCTACTCAGAAGGTGGAGATCAAGATGATCAAAGTTGGAGGCCATCTTGCACAAAAAATTGAAACATCATCTCAATAAACGGGGGATGATTGTGCATGTATCCCATCTCAAACTCCAGGAAGCTGTGGACAGGAGGATGTTGGTTCTGCCTAGTTAAGACAAAAAACATGAGGTCCTATATAAAATATAACTGAAGCTAAAAAGAGTAGAGATGTGTCTCAAGTGGCTGTGTGAGCATGTGCCCAGCAAACTAGTCTTGAGTTCAAACCTAAACAAGATAAACAAGCAAACAAATATGCAGATGGGAAACACATAAAATATTAAATGATTACCTGCTGTAGCATTTGGGAGAAAAACTATCTTCACACTCAGAAGACAAACGTGAAGTAAACACAGATTACAAGGCAAGAGTTTCTATAAGGTCAAAAACAAGAAAGAAAGGAAGGAAGGAAGAAGATAGGGAGAGAGAGAAAGAGAGAGAGGAAGGAAGGAAAGAAAGAAAGAGAGGTAGCAAGGGAAGGGGAAAGAGGGAGGGAGGCAGGAAGGAAGGTAGACAAGACTGGGAGCTGGTCACCTCAGCTGTGGAATAAAAAGGTTGACTCTACCATAGCATGGGGTGTGTTTCTGAATGGTTGCTTGAAGTCCTAGGGATTGAACTCAGAGCTCTATGATTGCTGGAAGGCCACTCTAACACTTGACTCATGCCTCCCTATAATCTTAATATGCTTCCCAATTAATGGGATGACAGGCATAATACAAAATTATGAGGTGATCACTGCACACAGCTGAATGTTCTGCCAGCTTCATCATGGGGTGGCCACAAAGTCTATAACACATGGGCCTTTAGGGAACATTTCAGACTCAAACTTCAAAGATATACCGCTTGGTATCACAATAGCTGAATATCACCAGCATTAAACAAATTAATCATTACTTCTTTTCTATCAGAGAAGTAAAAGGACACAGGGAAAATCCTGTTCCTTTTTATGACACTGGAAGTACCTGGGTATATGCCAGTTATTGGCAAAGTAGCTGAGCCTCACATTTCCTGCCCAAGTCCTGCAGGGGAGAGGTGAGGTGAGCCACAGACTCTCATGCCTTTAACTTGTCAAGATGAACAGGTGGTACCTGGGTCTTGGACTCCAACTAAGAATGGAGTCCTCGGCAGACTTCAAGAACACACTCATCTCCCCCTTCTGGAGTGGCTGGATGTGAGAACCTGGACACTGAGCAAATATTCTTTTGTAGCAGCAACAAGATGGAACTTTTTGACACTCATTATGAGAGGCAAAGAGAAAAAAAAAAACTCTAGGTTTTCTTAAAATCAGGAGAAGACACAATTTTTTCTGGTCCCTTCTTGTGTAATTTTACTTCCCCACACTGACAAGAAGGTCCACAGAGCCAAGCATTTCCCATGCTATTTCCCAAATACTGCATGTTCTGATGAAACTGTTTCTATAAACATCACTGGAGCCATCTGCAAGCAGTGAAAAGCATCTTCAATGACCCACAAAGTGACAAGTGACAGAGCTGGAGACATAGCACAACTCAGTCCTGACTGTCCTAAAAACTTAGGGTAAGCCATAAAGGGGCCTATCCAATAGCATTCCACCAAGGACTCAGAGAAACCTGGTATTTCCTAAGTGACAGAGCCATTCCAACTCCTGTCCTGGGACTACTTAGAAACCCTACTCTAAGGGCCACAGAGCTGTAACTCCTGTGATAACCTCACCCCCACAAGTTATGTGCTCTTAGTAAGGCTAAGAATATTTCTTATTGGAAGGGTGATGACAACAGATCAGCTAAGACTATGGGAGAGTTGTCAAGTCAATGGGCAACCTGGTGAACCAGAGAGAGACAGTGGCTGTGATGAAAATAAAAACAAAATACACTTTTAATGCCCTTCTTTTAAAAGTGTTAGTAGGTATGCTAAAGGTAAGATAGACACACATGCTTAGAGACATTTAAAACATTGTACATTAAGGTGTTGGTAGTGTTCCATTTTTTCTGCTGAGATATGGAATTAGTTTTTTTTTGTTTTTTTTTTTTGCATTTTCTTTTTTTTTAATTTAATTTATTTTTATTTGAGAACATACTGTACAGAGGGGCTACAATTACATGGGCAGGATAATGCATACATTTCTTACCAAGCATTGCAGCCTCCTCCTTTGTTTACCCTTCACCTCCCTTCCCAGCCTCCCCCCTCCCCCTACCCAATTATACCCCCCTCCCCCCCACACACCGACATTGTAAAGTTGGTTTTGACATGACATTTTGTACTTCTCATTGTTGCAACAGGTCCACTTGAATCCTTAAACGACTTGTTTGTCCCCATCTACTCCACATGTTATACTGACATCAAATAAAGTGAAAGCGGGGGTTACACTGTGAGGGAGGGACATACAAAGCAACAAAGAAATAATCTTATAAATGCGTTAGAAACACATGCATGAAAGAAACGAAAACATTAAAATACATATTTAAGGGTTCATTTTCCTAACATCACATTATCTGACCTTTTCCGCTTGACTCATACCTATACTAGATATTGCAAATAAGGGAAACCATGGGACCTATACTTCTTTGGGCCTGGCTTACTTCACTTAATATAATTTTTCCCAAACCTTTCCATTTCCTAACAAATGGGGAAATGTCATTCTTTCTGATGGAGGCATAGAATTCCATTGTGTATATATACCACATTTTCTTGATCCATTCATCTACTGAGGGGCATCTGGGTTGGTTCCATATCTTAGCTATGGTAAATAATGCTGCAATAAACATAGTTGTGCTGGTAGCTTTAGTGTGGTCCTGTTTGTATAAATTTGGGTAAATGCCCAAAAGCGCGATTGCTGGATCATAGGGGAGATCTATGTGAAGACTTTTGAGGAACCTCCATACTGCTTTCCAAAGTGGTTGAACAAGTTTACATTCCCACCAACAATGAAGTAAGGTTCCTTTCTGTCCACATCCCCTCCAGCATCTGTTGTTGCTAGAGTTCTTGATTTTTGCTGTTCTAACTGGAGTGAGGTGATATCTGAATGTTGTTTTGATTTGCATTTCTTTTATGGCTAGGGATGTTGAACATTTCTTCATGTGTCTATTGGCCATCCTTCTTTCTTCTTCAGAGAAGCTTCTCTTTAAGTCTTTCGCCCACTTATTTATTGGGCAGTTGTTTCTTTGAGGATTTGTTGTTGGGTGGTTTAATTTTTTGAGTTCCAAGTATATTTTTGATATGAGACCCTTGTCCATTGTATGGCTAGTAAAGATCTTCTCCCAATCGGTGGGCTTTCTATTGATCTTGCTAGCTATGTCATTTGCCCTGCAGAAGCTCTGCAACCTTATGCAATCCCATTTGTCCAACCTTTCTTTGATTTGTTGTGCTTCCGAGTCTCTCTTCAGAAAATTTCGGCCTGAGCCAAGGAGACCTAGGGTTTCTCCTATTCCATCCTGTAATGTTTTCAGAGTGTCTGCTTTGAGTTCAAGGTCTTTGATCCATTTGGAGTTGATTCTGGTGCAGGGTGATATATAAGGATCTAGCTTTAGTTTTCTACATGTAGTTAACCAATTTTGCCAGCACCATTTACTGAAGAGGCTGTCTTTCTTCCATTCTATTGTTTTAGCTTCCTTATCGAAGATTAGATGGCTATAGGTCTGTAGGTTCATTTCTGGGTTTTCAATTCTATTCCATTGGTCCTGAGGTCTGTTCTTATGCCAATACCAAGCTGTTTTGATTACTATGGCTTTATAGTAGAGTTTGAAATTTGGTATTGATATTCCTCCAGCAGTGTTCTTTCCATTGAGGAGCGTTTTGCTATTCGGGGTCTTTTATTGTTCCATATGAATTTTGGGATTGCCTCTTCTATTTCCTTGAAGAATGGGGGTGGAATTTTGATAGGTATCGCGTTGAATTTGTGGATAGCCTTGGGAAGTATTGCCATTTTCACGATGTTAATCTTGCCAATCCAGGAGAATGAGAGGTTTTGCCATTTTTTAAGTTCTGTGTTGATTTCCTTTTTCAAGATTTTCAAGTTTTCATCATAGAGGTCCTTCACTTCTTTGGTTAAGTTAATTCCTAGGTATTTTATTTTTTGTGGGGCTATTACAAATGGAGTTGCTTTCCTAATTTCAGCCACACTTTTCTCATTGTTGGCATATAGAAAAGCCTTTGATTTTGGGGGGTTAATTTTATAACCTGCTACTTTGCCAAAGTTTTGAATCAGCTTGAGTAATTTGGGAGTGGAGTCTATGGGATTCTTTAAATACAAGATCATGTCATCTGCAAAGAGGGAGAGTTTTATTTCTTCTTTCCCTATTTGGATCCCCTTTATGTCTGCATCTTGTCTTATTGCTGTAGCTAGGCATTCTAATACTAGATTGAAAAGAAGTGGAGACAGTGGGCATCCTTGTCTTGTTCCTTAGTTAAGAGGAAATGGCTAGTTTTTCACCATTGAGTATAATGCTGGCTGTAGGTTTGTCATATACAGCCTTTATTGTATTGAGGAATGTTCCATGGATTCCTAATTTTTCCAGAACCTTCATCATAAAGGGTTGTTGGATCTTGTCAAATGCTTTTTCTGCATCTATTGAGATAACCATGTGGTTCTTATTCTTGCTCCTGTTGATGTGATGAATAATATTAATTGATTTGCGTATATTGAACCAGCTTTGCATCCCTGAAATGAATCCTGTTTGATCATGGTGTATGATTTTTTGGATGAATTGTTGAAGTCGATTGGCCAAAATTTTGTTGAGAAGTTTTGCATCAATGTTCATCAAAGAAATGGGTCTGTAGTTCTCTTTCTTTGATGAGTCCCTGCCTGGTTTTGGGATGAGGGTTATGATGGCTTCATAGAATGTGTTCGGTAGTGAGCTTTCTCTTTCAATTTCATTGAAGAGTTGGAGGAGTATTGGTGTGAGCTCTGCTTTGAAGGCCTTGTAAAATTCCGCTGTAAAACCATCTGGTCCTGGACTTTTCTTAGCTGGGAGGTCTCTTATTGCTGTTTCTATTTCAATGCTTGATATGGGCCTGTTAAGCTGGTTTAACTCATCTTGATTTAGTTTTGGCATGTCAATATTTGCTAGGAAAAGGTCCATTTCTGTCAAGTTCTCAAACTTATTAGCATAAAGTTTTGAGAAGTATTCCCTTATAAAGTTCTGAATCTTGGTTGTTTCCGTGGTGATGTTTCCATTCTCATCTCTGAGTTTATTAATTTGGGTGTGTTCTCTCCTTTTTCTGATAAGGTTTGCTAAAGGTCTGTCAATTTTGTTAAGTTTTTCGAAGAACCAACTCTTTGTTTTGTTGATTCTTTCTATAGTTTTTTTGGATTCTAATTCATTTAATTCTGATTTAATTTTGATTATTTCTTTCCGTCTACTGGATTGGGGTTTATCTTGCTGCTCTTTTTCAAGGAGGTTTAGATGTGTCATTAAATTGTTAGTTTCAGATCTCTCCAATTTGTTGATGTAGGAGCTCAGAGCTATAAACTTGCCTCTGAGTACTGCCTTTGCTGTGTCCCAGAGGAGCTGGTAATTTGTGTGTTCATTTTTGTTGAATAGCATGAACATTTGAATTTCCTTTCTAATCTCTTCCATGACCCACTCATGATTCAGCAGTGTGCTGTTCAGCCTCCATGTGATACCGGACTTTCTTTGGTGGCTTTTGGTGTTGAGTTCTAATTTTATTCCCTTGTGGTCAGAGAGAATGCAAGGTATAACTTCAATGTTTCTGAATTTAGACAAGTTTGCTTTGTGGCCTAAAATGTGGTCTATTTTAGAAAACGTTCCATGTGCTGCTGAGAAGAACGTGTATTCTGATGCTGCTGGGTGAAATGTTCGGTAAATGTCTGTTAAGTCTAGTTGATCTATGCAGCTGTTTAGATCTGCGGTTTCTCTGTTGAGTTTTTGCCGAGTTGATCTATCTAGTGGGGAGAGTGGTGTGTTAAAATCCCCAACAATTAATGTCTTTGGATCTATATGGGATTTGAGGGAAAGTAGTGTTTCTTTGATAAATTTGGGTGCTCCATTGTTTGGCGAATAGATATTTAGAATTGTAATATCCTCCTGAAGGAGAGATCCTTTAATTAGTATGTAGCGACCTTCTTTATCTCTTCTCACGAATTTTAATTTGAAGTCTATTTTATCTGATATTAGGATTGCAACTCCCGCCTGTTTATGAGGGCCGTTTGCTTGGTAGATTTTGTTCCAGCCTTTAACATTGAAAATGTGTTTGTTTTTACGGGCAAGATGTGACTCCTGCAGGCAGCAGATAGAAGGGTCTTGTTTTTTAATCCAACTAGACAGTCTGTCGCTTAATTGGAGAGTTCAGTCCGTTAACATTAAGAGATAGGACTGAGAGGTATTTGGGAGTTCCTGCCATGTTATCCACCTTCTTGGGGGCTGTGAAAACTGGGTTCTTCCTAAGGTTCTTGGATTCTCAGTTTGGGTGCAGTTTCTTGGCCTTTGTTGGGGTCTTGTTAGTTTTCTATGTGTAGGACATCTTTAAGAATCTTTTGTAGGGCTGGTTTGGTGGAGATGTATTGTTTCAATTTTTCTTTGCTCTGGAAGGTTTTTATTTGGCCTTCAGTTATGAAGGAGAGTTTAGCTGGGTACAGTGTTCTTGGTTGATAGTTGTTTGTTTTTAGGGCATGGCATACCTCATTCCAGGCTCTTCTTGCTTTGATTGTCTCTGCTGAGAAATCTGAGGTGATTCTAATTGGTTTCCCTTTATAGGTGATTACCCTTTTCTCCTTGACAGCTTTAAGGATCTTTTCCTTGGTCTGGGTTGATCCTGTGTGGATTATAATGTGACGGTGGGATGTCCTATTCTGGTCTGGTCTATTTGGGGTTCTAAAAGCTTCTTGTATCTGAATAGTCCTATCTTTTTGTATGTTTGGGAAGTTCTTTGCTAGGATCCTGTTAAACAAATTTCCTAGACCATTAACTTCTGTTTCTAGGTGCTCCTCTACACCCATTATCCTTAGATTGGACCTTCTGATGGTGTCTTCCATGTGTTGGATAGACCTATCATATTTCTTGGACTTGTCTTGGATGGTTGTATGTTCTTTCTCTATAATATCTAGGCTGTCTTCAATCCCTGAGATTCGATCTTCTGCATGGTCTAACCTGCTGTCAAGACTCTCTACTTTGTTTTTTATCTCTTTTCCTTCTAATTGGTCAGCTTTGATGGCTTCAAGTTCTTTGTTGAAGCTCTGTTTTAGGTCTTGTATGAATTTCTTTACTTCCTTAATTTGGTGTTCAGTGTTTGTTCTCAAATCACTTAGTTGATTGGTTATGGTTTCTTTGGACTCCCATTCCTTCTGTTGGGTTTCATTCAGCATTCCCTTTGTGGTCTCCCTGACTTCCTTCAGCTCTTTGTTAATGGATTCCATGAATGCCTTTAGTGATCTTTGTGTATTCTCTACCTGGTCTCTCAATTCCTGAATTACTCTTTGATTAGCTTCCTCCCGTCTGTGGGATTCCTGCAGTTCTCTTTCTTCCCGTTCGTGGGATTCCTGCAGTTCTCTTTGAGTGTTCTCTGCCTGCTCACGCCATTCCTCCCTTTCTCTTTGAGTATTCTCAAGTTGTTCACGCAAATCCTGTATCAGTTTTTGAGTAGCTTCCTCACGCTTGTGATATTCCTGTATAAACTTCTGGGATGCCTCCTCTCTCTCCCTATCACGCTCATACAGAGTCCTTTGTACATTGTCAAACTTCTCATTTATCATGTTTGCTATTAGTGTTTGTAGAGCTATTTGGGAACTCTCCTCTGGATTATTCTTTATCTGTTCTAATCCCTGATTATCAAGATTGGGAATTGAGATACCCGAATTTGCCATTTTTCTTGTGTTTTCCGGCTTACTCGGCCCATTTGAGATGAAGATTGCAACAGTTTTGTGCTAGAACACTATCTTAAGGCAACCATCAACCAAAGTTTGCGTTTGTACAGTCAATAGTCTACAGATACAATCTAGTTCAACAGATACATCTATTCAACATCAAACAACTATATGTTAAAGGACTTCGAACCACAGAAAAGAATTTGGAAAACCAGAAATTATTAGGATTAAGGAGAGATGTGGGTAAAAAATAGGAGTAGATTGGTGTGGGGAGGCACAGGGAGAGTTAACTATGTCCTAATCACAATGCAGGAAATGGGTTGGGTAGGATGCAAGTAGAGAGAGAGAGAAAAAGAAGAGACGGAAAGGGGAATGAAGAGAGACCAGAAAAAAAATAGAAATGTAAAAATTAATGTTATTATAGAGGTTAAAAGACCGTCTATTTAGAGAGGAATGTGAATATGTTCAGAGAAGGGGAGGGACATAGAGGAGATGTGAAAAACTTTAAGGAAGGGAAAGGGAGAAGAAAAGATCAGAAGTTCAGTAGAGCTAGACAAAAAACAAAAAGATAATTAAGAAAGAAAGAAAAAGAGAAAGAAGACAAGAAAAGAAAGGAAAACGCTCATTCACATATTCCTAAAATAAAAATTATAAGATGAGAAAAAAAAAGTTACTGGAAAACAATTATTTTTTCAGAAGAGGCAAAAATTAAAGATTAATAAAAGTTTTAGAAGGGAAAAGAATTTATATATATATATATATATATATATATATATATAAGATAACAAAAAACAAAAAACAAGCAAAAAAAAAGAAAAGAAGAAGAAGAAAAAAAAAAGAAAAAAAAGTCTTTTGATTTTTTTTTTGGGGGGGGAGGAGTGGGAAGAATCCTGTATCTCTCTTTTGTCTGTAACCAGTCTCTTGTTGGAGTCTCTGGTCAGCTTGAGGTCCTGTGGCTTGATTGGTTTCTTAATTCGGTTGGTTGGAAGAGGCAGAATAATGCTCTGCTTTACCCAAGATTTTGAGATCCCCCTCCCAGGTTAGTTTTCTGGGAGGGTGATCTGCTTTGAGAATCACAAAAGAGGGGGATGTGGTGATGAGGCTAGGTTCTGGGTAGAGTTGAGGCCTTTCAACAAACAGTAGCTTTTTCCTGGGGCTATTTTGTGATAAAGCTCACAGCGCCCAGCCTGGAGCCATTCTCAGGGTTTCTGTTTTTCAATTGATTGTTGAGACTGCTAGAGGGAGGGGCAGCCTCTGGCTCTGGTTACCCAGTGAGGCAAGGCACTCCAATGGCTGGCGCCTGAGCTGGGTGACTTTTCCCTCGATGGAGCTGAGTCTGGCAGGTCACTTCGCCGTTAAGTTCTTGTGACTTGCTAAATGACTCGTTTTATTCCAAGGCCTGAGCTGGAGCTAGCAGCTCCTCCGAGCTTTGTCGGTATCCAAGATGGAGATCACCGGTGCTGGGGGGGGAGGGGTGGCCTTCCCTCCTCTGCTCCCTGAGAAGGAGTGAGGACGTCGGGCTTGTACTCACGCCGAGTCTTGGATCCTGGTCGTCTCTGGTCTGCAAACAGCAGGATGAAGATGTCCGCTCCTTGTTGGTTCTTGTTGGTGTTGAGTAGAATCCGCTCGTCCGCTGCGTCTGGCTCCTTCGTCCCGGACTCTCTGTGTCTCAGGTATGACCCCGCTGAGGTGGTCGCCGCCGCGACCCTGCCGCCGCAGCGGCAGCTGATGTGTTTCCTTGGCTTCCCCTCTCTTGTCTAACTCTCTGTCCTGTGATGGCACACTTGGTGTGATTCTCTGGCTTATTCCTGTTCACTGGAACTCTAAAACTGCTTTCTATGCGAGAGCTTGTTCAGATTCCAGCTTCTCCTCCGCCATCTTCCCGGAACCCCTGGAATTAGTTTTTCATCATGCTTTATCTCTATTACACACATTTTCTACAATGCACAAATTGTATTTATTCTGAGGAATGTACTACTGATTTACTTATATGAATACAAAAAAGACTCATATCTATGCAAACACTCTCAAGAGTTTGTGCCCTATTTGTAAAGTCTTTGTAGCAGTTTTGATTAAACCCATCACACCCACAGCTAGCTCTGTTTTAGAGCCCCATGGGAACAGTGATCCTTCAGAACTAGAGAAGACAATGAGCCATTGTTCCTCCTTTCCGGCCAATACTGTGGCTCCAAAACTGCTATATATCCCTTTATGAGTAAGCAAAGAAAACAGGCTTCATAAATAATTTGATGTTTCAGCACTTTCTTCCACAACAAGCATGCAGGCTTCACACAAAAGACAGATTTACTAACTAACTCAAAGAGCTCGGCTAACTGAACAAGGAGCTTTTGATGCTGGAACTCAAATTGCACTAGTATAATAGGATCTGATTGGAGCTAACAGGAACCATTTAGTATTAGACAGGCAATTTGGCACCAAGGAACCAAATAGAATAGTGCACAGCTTGCCAGGGCCTCAGACTCTTCCCAGAGACCACCAAAGAATATCTCATCCCCCAATATTCAGAACCAATATCACCTTCCTGTGAAGACCTAAATATTTCTCATCTATTTTTGGTATGAACTCAAGCTAACCAATCCTTCTTCCATGTGCCCTCTTAACTCACTTATGAATCACCTACAGTAATTGAGCACTATGTCTACTACTGTGAGTACACAGAGCAGTTCTGTACTGGGCGCCATTAGGTACTCACTGAGTACTCACTCTGAAGTCCTCAATGCTCCAGGGTAACAAGGAAGCTGGACTTGTAGGCTCCAGGCACCACATAAACAAGTATGCACAAATGAGCACTAAAGGGCTGATGAGTTTGTCAGGCACCCTAATGCAGCAGCTGTGTGCATGCTATGCTCAGGCTTTAGTTCCCTAGTAAATCAAATGCCCAGAGGGGTGACTGGTCTGGAGCTTCTTGGAGATAAGTTTACCCCCAAGTGAGATAGGGTTCTCAGCCGTCAATCAGGATGCCGGGTTAGTATACCAACACACAAGAGACAAGGAACATTCAAGCCGAGCCCATACTCTCTGCAGCCAAGGGTGCCATCCAGTAAAGCCAGAGGCAGGTAGCAGAGGCTCTGACACAAAGCCAGATTGGAAGCACTATCTACCACATAGACAGACCTCCTTAGGACAAGCTTAGAGAAGGATTCTGTTTCTCACACTCTCTTCTCTTCCTCCTGCCTTCCTTGCCCAGATGAGGGAATCACAGCATCACCTTCTCAGCAAGACTTCCAAGTGGATCTCATAGACACAAAGCAAGACCATCAGGAAAGAAAACCATCCCAATTTCTCAGAGGAGGAAATGCAGGCTGAGGCCTGGACATGTTTAAAGGAGACACATCTGGTACCTGATGTTGTCCCTGCCTTCAATGCCAATATTCATTGCCCTGCACTGCACTGTAGAAGCTATAGGAGTCTTCTACAATTACAAGGAACATCTGGGATTCTGGCACATGACCTGAGCCACTCCTGCTTGACCTACAGCTTCATATCTCCCCTATTCTCCATCCATCCATTCAAAGCAAGACCTGGGAACTGGGAGAGGTTAGCTCTGTCTTCTATTCTGCCTAGGCTTTAAGAGCTACTGAAATATCAAATCCCCCATGAGGGCTGGGTGCTTCATAGATAAAGTCACAAGAGAGCCAGGCCTCCAGAAAGGACATATCTAGGTGGGCCAGGGGTATGCATATCAGGAGCACAATGTGTCTCAAGCAATGCAGATCTCTCCTGAGACCTTCCTAGAGCTAGTTACTCACAGAAGACCAGGGACCTACACTTTGGGGTCACCCAATGCCTTTTAATGGTCCCTAAACACTTCCTTACAACTCTATACATCCACCATCTCATTTGCACTCCAAAACTCCACACGCAACCTCATTAAGAGTCAGTAATTGGTGAGAAATATTGATACTTCAAATTAATTGTGTTATTAATACTATAACCAATCATAGGGTCCTAAAATAACTCTATTTTCTCTATATAAACTATACTATTAGTGCCATTAAAAAACAATTGCAAATAGACTTGTATTATATGTGGGCAAAAAAAGCAATTAAGTGAAACTCTTGAAAACTAAATGTATAACCAACAGCATATTATCAACATTTACATAATTCACATTAAAATAATGACATCCTAAAATATATTACTTTTTTTGAGGGGGGTCCCGTCGTGGGGCCTGAACTCTGGGCCTAGGCGCTGTCCCTCAGCTCTTCAGCTCAAGGCTGGCGCTCTACCACTTGAGCCACAGCGCCACTTCTGGCTTTTTTCTTTTTGCTTATATGGTGCTGAGGAATCAAACCCATGGCCTCAGGCATGCAAGGCAAGTGCTCTACCACTGAGCCACCTTCCCAGCCCCAAAATATATTCATTTTAAGGGATAGACTTATCAATAAAATATTATATACCAGGCTGGGAAGATGGCTCAGTGGTAGAGCGCTTGCCTTGCAGGCCCTGGGTTAGATTCCTCAGGATCCCATAAGCAAAAATAAAAAAGCTGGAAGTGGCGCTGTGGCTCAAGTGGTAGAGCACAAGCTTTGAGCTGAAGAGCTGAGGGACAGTGCTCAGGCCCAGGTTCAGGCCCCTCGATGGGACCCCCCCCAAATATATATATATATATATATATATATATATATATATATATATATATATATATATATATATTACATTCCTTTTAATACTCTGCTACAGTATCTCAGGGAAATAAAATGTAGGTCTATTCATCAACTAAATACACAATCCTTTCCCATTAGCTTTTATTAATAAAGGAACTACAATTCAGTCATAAATAGGCAAATTATTACATGATTTGAGGATTAGGATGAAAAATTTGATACATAGCAAAGGTATATGATGCAGTAAAACCAGCTGGTTTATATTTTGGTCATGTGTGAACTGCCCATAGAGTAAAAGGAAGAACTTTCAGTGATGGAAGTTAAAATAAACTCTATTTTGGAACTTATTTTTCAAGAGGAAAAAGGGAAAGTATTTCAACAGAATTAAAGAGTACCAGACCCAATGAAAGGCTCCTTAAATCATGGAGGCTCTATGTTTGCTGTGTAGAAACCTCACGCCTACCATAACAAAGACCTGATACCTGCAAACTTTCCCATAATCCCTCTTCCTAGAAATGATTCAAGAATTCATAGTACTTTTCCAACTCTCTCTTTTCCAGCTCTCTCTTTCCCAACTCTCTGTCTTTCCCAGCTCTCTCTTTCCCAGCTCTCTCTCTTTTCCAGCTCTCTTTCCCAGCGATCTTTCTCAGTTCTCTTTCCCAGCTCTTTCCCAGGTCTTTCCTGGCCTTTCCCAGCCGCGTGGAGGGCCAAGATGGCCTGGTGCCAGCCAGAACAATGACTAAACCTACCCCTTACCTGAATACCAAGTGCGTGGTGCTCTTCTTACTCAGCTACCTCTTTTTAAAAATCTAACATAAATGGTGTCATGACTCGGATAAAGGGCTTAAAGTCAGGATAGGTGGGATTCCTCTCTGTTTTTTTCCTCTTTTTTTCTTTTTTTTGCTAGTTTTTCCCTTTTTGCTCTGAGGAATACCCACAGTTCTGATGGCCTTTTGCGAATTGGTCTGTCTGCTGTGGACACATCACACCGATACCATTGCTGGCCTTCACATCCACGTCCACACCACTTCTCTACTCTGGTGAGTGAAACTACTCTCTACAATTCTCAGTTGCTCAGTCTCTGTCCAGACATGGCACCATGCCAGAGAGCTCCTACAGCCTTTAGCTGAAAAAGGCCACTCACCTCTGAAGCCTAGGATGCTTGGTTTTGGGACTTGGCCTTTTTTCTCTAGAGGGCTCTTGGGGAAGTGGGGAAGCCACACATGGTGGGTTAAGGGTTTGGCCCCATCTGACCCTTCAACTTCCACCAAGCTTACTACTCCATCCATCTATTCTAAGGTATCTTGCTAACAAGTTGCTCTTTTTCAGGCCCTGGTAAGTGAGGCCCAACCATCTGATGTGCTTTGTTACCAAAGATGTCTACACACTGTTGTTAATGCTTGATAGGAAATGTACTCGGTATCTTGCCCATGTAATTGTAACCCCTCTGTACAATATTTTCACAATTAAAAAAAATTCAGATTTTGAGTTTTGCCTTTTTTGTTTTATGTTGTGTATTCTACTACTAACTACGTGGTTTTAAAATACTGGGCCTATCTGTGCTAAAATTTTCATCACATCTAACAAGTTTAGTCATTGCAGAATATTTGTTGGTCAATTCTTGATAAGGACCAGGTAAGCTCTATTCTCTATTCTATTTGTTCTCCTTGTTGATTTATTGGAAATAATAAAGGGCCTTTGTTGCAAAGATTGCAGTTCAAAGGCAGCCTGGGCTGAAAAATCCCTAAGACTCCATCTCCCAACTAACCTGAAAAGAGCCAGGTTGGAAGCATGGCTCAAGATTCTTATCTCTAACCAGCCAAACACTGGAAATGGTACTTTAACTCAATGTGATAGAGCACTAGCCTTGAGTAGAAGTGCTCAGGGATAGTGCCCAGGCCTTGAGTTCAAACCTCCTTGAATACCAACTGGGACAACC